>NC_084522.1:16202766-16480266 GCF_024500385.1 Phyllopteryx taeniolatus
GGGGCCCACATGCATCAACATGTACAGTATGTATGTATGGCAGTATGTAGTGTACCCACAATCAAAACAATTAAAGGAAGTGTAACTTCATCAGAGGTGTTTCTTGTTGCCTGCTACACAACTGTTTGTAAAGATGTTAAACATCCTAACCAATTTTTAGAATGTAAGAAACCGCACACATTCATTCATTCATTTTCCGTACCGCTTGTCCTCACTCGGGTTGCAGGCATGCTGGAGCCTATCCCAGCTGACTCTGGGCGAGAGGCGGTGTACACCCTGAATTGGTCGTCAGCCAATCGCAGGGCACATATAGACAAACAACCATTCGCTTACATTCACACCTACGGGCAATTTAGTCTTCAATTAATTCTCAACTAATTCAATCAATTCTTACTGCTCTTACAGTGTGTGGTGTACTCGAGATGACCAACACAGCACACCACACACACAACAATATATCCACCGACAAACGTGAGTTTGTTGCCCAAACCAGTACTGTACTACCTGGATGACTTCTGAGAGACAGCATTGTGTCACAGTGCAGCCAGACTGCTGCAAAATAAAAAAAAAAAAAAAACAAAAATAATCATGCGTCAATGATGCAGAGTCCTCTGGCAATTTAGAGCAGTTTGAAATGACAAGTAGAAAAATAGTCTGGTGCAGTGACCATTGTGCAAGTAGTGCAGAGACTTCAAGGAATGTATGCAGTTCAAAGTGACTCGTAGTGCGATAGTCTGGAACAATGTCAATTCTGCAAATGGTGCAAATACTTCTCAGACACATGAGTGGCCAGTATTGGTCAACAACAGATATGCAAGTATAAGCTGTGGGAATGTCTGCTAGTTCTAGTTTAAATTATTTGATAGTGCCTTGCTGAGGGAAGGAACTGGAAGAGGTGGTGAGCAGGATGTGGAGGGTCCAAGAGGATTTTGCATGCTCTTGTCTTTGTTTTGGCAGCCTGCAAGTCCTCAAGGCTGGGTAGGGGTATACCGACAGTTTTTTCAGCAGATTTGATTGTCCGTTACAGACAGTTTGTCCTTTTTTGTGGCAGCACCAAACCGGACTGTGATAGATGAACACATGACTCATTCAATGACTGCTCTGTAAAACTGCCTCAGCAGCTCCAGTGGCAGGCCGTGCTTCCTCAGAAGCCGCAGGAAGTACATCGTCTGCTGAACCATTTTGAGGATGGAGTTGATGTTGGTCTCCCACTTCAGGTCCTGAGAGACTGTGATTCCCAGGAACTTGAATATCTCGACGGTTGAAACAGGACAGCCACACCACAGCTCCAGCTGTTCCACTTTCTGTTGATATGTAGACTCATCTCGGTCTTTGATGAGGCCAATGACTGTGGTGTCATGTGCAAACTTCAGGAGTTTGACAGCCGAGTGCGTTGAGGTGCAGTCGTTCGTGTAGCGAGAGAAGAGCAGCGGAGAGAGGACACATTCTTGTGGCATGTAGATGAGGTGGTATCCCTCAGCCTCACCTTCTGTGTCCTGTCTGTCAGGAAGCTGTAAATCCACTGGCAGATGCCAGGCAAGATGCTGGGCTGGAGAAGCTTCGAGGAGAGGAGTTCGGGGATGATGGTGTTGAATGCAGAGCTGAAGTCCACGAACAGGATCCTCGCGTACGTCGAGGTGTTCCAGGATGAAGTGCAGTCCCATGTTGAATGCGTCGTCCACAGACTTATTTGCTCAGTAGGCACACTGCAGAGGGGGTCCAGCAGGGGATCTGTGACTCTCTTGAGGTGGTCCAGCACGAGGCATTCAAAGGACAGGCCTGTAGTCATTCAGAACTGGGATTTCAGGTTTCTTGGGGACTGGGATGATGGTGGAGCGTTTGAAGCAGGACGGTACCTCGTACAGTTCCAGAGAGGACAGGAGCGACATTCGAAATCCTCTCTTACGGAGCTTCACCTGAATTCCAGCACGTTTCACCCTACGTCACCTTCGCCTCCATGCTCTGTACACCGCGACCCCCGCTACGGTGAGTAACTCGGGGAAGAAACTCAGCCGATTTGTGAAAGTTGGTGGAAGAAAGTCTTCCCTTGTGTATGTGAGTCACACAATGTCTCCAAAGACGAACGAAAAACACAAAAACATAGATAATACTCGAGCGCACGTAACCGAGGCGACCACACAGTTAGGCCCCATCTTGGAAGTAGCTAATGCTTCTTGAGCTTCCTTCAGGACATTGATGGCTTCATCGTTAGATAGAAAAGAGACCATCGTCAACATAGAAGTGTTGCTCCACAAGGTGTTTTTTGTTTTTAATCGCCATTTTCTTTTGAAGCCTGTCTAAGCCCATATATTGCCACACTTGGTGATGGGCTGTTTCCGAAAATGTGCACCGTCATTCGCTTTTCCACTGTAGGTTGATCTACGTCATTGCATAAATATAGCTGGAAATGACACCAGTGTTCCCCCCCCAAAAAGAATATTGTTTATGTGTCAAAAGCGTTCAAAATGAATATATATATTACCCTTCTCAGTTCATTAATATCCAATAAACGTGTAGTTAATTATAGTGGTCTAAATCATGCTAGAATTTACCAGGGCAGTTTAAAATGATATCAATATTTTGATATCATTCCTTTAAAAAAACTTTTTTTCCATTTGTGTCATATCCAGTCAGAATTTAACAATGAAAAATCAACCTCAAAATTTGCAGATTATGGATCATTATGATCCATAATCTGGAAATTTTTTATTGTCGGTAAAAACGCAAGAAAAAGCACAAGTTCCTCCATAATTCTTTGTGCTTCGTTGAAGTAATAATGACAATGAAGCATGTTGATGGTGTGAAAAAAAACCCCATCTGTTTTACTTTTATGCCATGCAGAGACAAAGTTATTACTGCAGAAACATGACACCTTTTTTAAGACTGAATATGGAAATGGAGACAAAATGTTGGCTACGAGACTCTTTAAACTGTGGCTGTACAGTGATGAATTGACACCAAATCAAAATATTGATGATTAAGAGTCCAACATGTATTACCTAGGTTTTTCTTCCACAAATTTGCCACCGAGCCGAAGTTCATTTCGTCAGTAACTTATGCTGAGCAAATTGCAGCTGCAGGATGATTTTTATCTGACAGTCGTATGGTATTTATCTGTCAGGTGATATGAACTAGTGGGCAGTCAATAGCTGTTTAAGGTAAATGCTGGGGTCTGATTCGCGGAACAAGGACACATTAACAAATTGTCATGAATCACAGCTATCTCTATAGTCATCATCAATCATCACCCCTCAACTGGTCCCATCATTGAAGAATCTGAATTTATTAGCACGAGGCATAACATGCCCTACCCGTGTGTGTACCTCAGGTGTGATGAGTGCCACCTTTGCTACCACTTCGGGTGTCTGGACCCTCCACTGAAGAAATCCCCCAAGCAGACGGGATACGGTTGGATCTGCCAGGAATGTGACATATCTTCCTCCAAGGTGAGTGAACGTTCTGTGTGGGTGTGCCTGCTCGTGAAAACAATGGAGGACAAACTACTTGAGCAGTTAGATGACCTGCTGCCAGCATGTGTTTGGAGTGGGACCTCTGAGGTCCGACACGATCTAATCCAAATGTGTTTGTCTTTAAAAACATTTATTTGAATGATTCTGTTCCAAGGTCAAACTGTCACCTTACAAACAACAATATATTGTTGTAACAGTATATATTCTCAACTGTCATAAATATAAGTGAGCCAAAGTATAATAAGATTCATTCATTCCTTCATCTTCCGTTCCGCTTATCCTCAGTTAGCATGGCTTTTCCATCTTCTTCTGCTGTCTCTTCTTGCCCGCTGTGTCAAATGCTTAGCTACTTCTCGTTGCCCATTAGTGATGATGATACTTGTCAGAGGTGTATCTTATTTGCTGCCATAAAGGTGAGGATTAATGACTTACATACTGTAAGATGTCTCAAAGTCTTCACCGTGGAAGGTCAGAGTTTAGCCGCGCTGTGAGACAGCCGCAGCTTGAAGCTGGTTCAGAGCAAGTCAACATGGTGCCAAGCATTCCGCCAGTATAGTTACCGAGCAGCCGGGAAAGCAGGGAACATGACTGACTGTTTGACTTGGACGCACCGTTTCTTTTAACAAGCTCCATGCTGGGTTTAAAGAAAACAACTGTGCTGGCAGGTGACAGCTCCTCCATCTCCGTCAACAAGCGTTATGGCGATTGGTCGGTAGAGTGGTCTCTCTCGCTCTCTCTCTCTCTCTCTCTCGCTAACAGTATTACATATGTATATAAACACACGCACACACACACACACACCGTAGGCAGAATTTGTACCATCTACTGCATACTGAATATACCTCGCATCCCTATGTGTGAGATTCAAAAGCATAAATATGAGTTTGCTGTAGGCAGGGACCTTGGCGATCCGATCCCCGGCGACAGAAGCTGGCTCTAGGGACGTGGAACGTCACCTCTCTGGCAAGGAAGAAGCCCGAGCTGGTGTGCGAGGTCGAGAAATTCTGACTACATATAGTCGGGCTCGGCTCCACACACAGCTTGGGCTCTGGTACCAGTCCTCTCGAGAGGGGTTGGACGGTCTTCCACTCTGGAGTTGCCGACGGTGAGAGGCGCCAAGCAGGTCTGGGTATACTTATTTCCCCCGGCTCGGTGCCTGTACATTGGGATTCACCCAGGTGGACGACAGGGTAGCCTCCCTCCGCCTTTTGGACAGGTCCAGACTGTTGTTGGTGTCTCTGCCCCAAACAGCAGTTCAGAGTATCCACCCTTTTCGCAGTCCGAGGAGGGGGTGTTGGAGAGCGCTCCCGCTGGGGAGTCCATCATTCTGCAGGCAAGCTCTCAAGCATAAGGGATTACACACGTGCACTTGGCACCAAGATACCCTAGGCCACAGTTCGATGATCGACTTTGTGGTTGTGTCATCAGACTTGCGGCCGCATGTCTTAGACACTCGGGTGAAGAGGGGGTGGAGCTGTCAACTGATCACGATCCGGTGGTGTGTCGGCTCCAATGGAGGGGGAAAATCCCGGTCCGACCTGTCAAGCCCAAACGCATTGTGAGTGTCTGCTGGGAATGTCTGGCACAATCTCCTGTCAGAAGGAGTTTCAACTCCCACCCCCAGCTAACTTCACCCACGTTCCGGGGGAGGTGGGGGACATTGGGTCTGAGTGGATCATGTTCCACGCCTCCATTGCTGAGGCGGATGACCAGAGCTGTGGCCGTAAGGTGGTCGGTGCCTGTCGTGGTGGCAACGCCCACACCCGTCGGTGAACACCAGTGGTGAGGGATGCCGTCGAGCTGAAGAAGGAGTCCTATTGGGCCTTTTTGGCCTGTTGGACTCCTGAGGCAGCTGATGGGTACCAGCTTGCCAAGCGGAATGCAGCTTTGGTGGCTGAGGCAAAAACTCGAGCGTGGGAGGAGTTCGGTGAAGCCATGGAGAAAGACTTCTGACGGCTTCGAGGAAATTCTGGTCTATCATCCGGCGTCTCAGGTGGTGGAAGCAGTGCACCATCAACACTGTATTAAGTGGGGATGGGGAGCTGCTGACCTCGACTCGGGACATTGTGAGTAGGTCGGAAGAGTACTACGAAGACCTCTTCAATTCCACTGACACGCCTTCCCATTA
This sequence comes from Phyllopteryx taeniolatus, assembly GCF_024500385.1. Taxonomy (NCBI): domain Eukaryota; kingdom Metazoa; phylum Chordata; class Actinopteri; order Syngnathiformes; family Syngnathidae; genus Phyllopteryx; species Phyllopteryx taeniolatus. Next base: position 16,208,365 of record NC_084522.1, read on the forward strand.
GGAAGCAGAATCTGGGATCGCTGAGGCGGGCTCTCCTATCTCTGAGGTTGAGGTCATCGAGGTGGTTAAAACGCTCCTCGCAAGGCCCAGGGGATGGATCAGAATCAGAATCATCTTTATTTGCCAAGTATGTCCAAAACACACAAGGAATTTGTCTCCGGTAGTTGGAGCCGCTCTAGTACAACAGACAGTCAATTTACAGAACACTTTGGAGACATAAAGACAATGACAAAAAACAATTGTGCAAAAAGATGCAGAGTCCTCTACCACTTAGAGCAGTTCGAATGACTAATATTGCAATAGACCGGTGCAATGAGCATTGTGCAAGGGGCGCTGAGACTTCAAGGAGTGTATGCGGTTTAAAGTGACGAGTAGTGCGATAATCTGGGACAATGTTGGTTGTGCAAATGTTACAGATAGTCCTCAAACAGTGTACAATGGAGCAGATGCTACTCTGGCATGAGTGGCCAGTATATGCAAATAGTGCAGCATGGCGAGACAACTACAGTGAGTGCACGAGTAATACATAATTGGCCCCACAGAAATGTGACAACGAACTCAAGTCAAAAAATTGCCAGCATGTTGTAATGGAATTGTAGGTCAAGTGTTTAAGAAGTTGATCGCAAGAGGGAATGTCTACTAGTTCTAGTTTGCATTGATCGGTAGCGCCTACCTGAGGGAAGGAGCTGGAAGAGCTGGTGACCTGGGTGCGGAGGGTCCGAGAGGATTTTGCACGCCCTTGTCTTAGTTCTGGCAGCGTGCAAGTCCTCAATGGTGGGTAGGGGGGTACCGACAATCCTTTCAGCAGTTTTGATTGTCCGTTGCAGTCGGAGTTTGTCCTTTTTTGTAGCAGCACCGAACCAGACTGTGATGGAAGAACACAGGACTGATTCGATGACCGCTGTGTAGAACTGTCTCAGCAGCTCCGGTGGCAGGCCGTGCTTTCTCAGAAGCCGCAGGAAGTACATCCTCTGCTGGGCCTTTTTGAGGACGGAGTTGATGTTAGTCGCCCACTTCAGGTCCTGAGAGATTGTAATTCCCAGGAACTTGAAGGTTTCGACGGTTGAAATAAAGGCGGCTGGACAACGTGAGGGGCAGCTGTGGCGAGGGATGCCTCCTGAAGTCCACGATCATCTCTACAGTCTTGAGCGTGTTCAGCTCCAGGTTGTGTCGGCCGCACCACAGCTCCAGCCGCTCCACTTCCTGTCGATATGCAGACTCGTCACCGTCCTCGATGAGGCCGATGACAGTGGTGTCATCTGCAAACTTCAGGAGTTTGACAGTCGGGTTCGCTGAGGTGCAGTAGTTCGTGTAGAGAGAGAAGAGCAGCGGAGAGAGGACACAACCTTGGGGCGCCCCAGTGCTGATGCTGCGTGTGGGTGAGATGGTCTCCCCCAGCCTCACCTGCTTTGTCCTGCCTGTCAGAAAGCTGTAAATCCACTGGCAGATGGCAGGTGAGACGCTGACCTGGAGAAGCTTGGATGAAAGGAGTTCAGGGATGATAGTGTTGAACGCTGAGCTGAAGTCCACGAACAGGATCCTCGCGTAGGTCCCTGCACTGTCGAGGTGTTCTAGGATGAAGTGCAGTCCCATGTTGACTGCATCATCCGCAGACCTGTTTGCTTGGTAGGCAAACTGCAGGGGGTCCAGCAGGGGACCTGTGACACTCTTGAGGTGGTCCAGCACGAGACGTTCAAAGGACTTCATGACCACAGATGTCAAAGCGACAGGCCTGTAGTCATTCAGACCCGAGATTGCAGGTTTCTTGGGGACTGGAATGATGGTGGAGCGTTTGAAACAGGATGGAACTTCGCACAGTTCCAGAGATCTATTGAAGATCTGAGTGAAGATTGGAGCGAGCTGGTCCGCGCAGACTTTGAGGCAGGATGGGGACACATGGTCCGGGCCTGCCGCTTTGTTAATCTTTTGTTGGTTGAAGATGCGTCTCACATCCTGTTCATGAATGGTTAACGCAGAAGTCAGAGGTGTGATTGTGGTCGCGGGTGCGGCCGGGTGGGTGTGTGGTGTGAGACTGTCCTTTTCAAATCTGCAGTAGAAGGTATTCAAGTCGTTGGCTAGTGTGCTATTGTTCTCAGCTTGGGGGGATCATCGCTTGTAATTCGTCAGCGATTGGAATGCATGCCAGAATGATTTAGAGTCGTTTGCGCTAAACTGTTTCTCCAACTTTGCTGCATAGTTTCTTTTTGAAATGTTAATTTCTTTAGTAAGCTGGTTTCTAGCTCGATTATACAGGGCCCTGTCCCCGCTCTGATATGCGTCCTCCTTAGCTTGGCGAAGCTGCTTAAGTTTAGCAGTGAACCACGGCTTGTTGTTGTTGAATGTGCGAAAAGATTTTGTTGGTACACAAACCTCTTCACAGAAACTGATATAGGATGTGACAGTGTCCGTATATTCATCCAGGCTGCCAGCTGAATTTTCAAAGACACTCCAGTCTGTGCAGTCTAAACAGTTTTGAAGTTCCATCTTGGCTTCATTTGTCCACTTTTTCACTGTTTTCACTGTAGGCTTCGCGCATTTAAGTTCTTGCCTGTACGTCGGTATTAAGTGAATTAAGCAGTGATCAGACGAGCCCAGGGCTGCACGGTATGCGTTTTTTACCGTAGTGTAGCAGTGGTCTAAAGTATTATTTTCCCTGGTAGGACAGTCGATGTGCTGCTTGTATTTAGGGAGTTCGTGGTCGAGTTTAGCTTTGTTAAAGTCCCCGAGAATAATGAGGGGTGAGTCCGGGTGTTTTTTTTCAATTTCGTTGACTTGTTCGGCGAGCGTTAGCAGTGCGGCGTTCGTGTTTGCTTGAGGCGGGATGTAGGCTGCAGTCGGGATGAATGATGCGAACTCACGTGGCGAGTAGAATGGTTTACAGTTTAAAAATAGCGACTCCAAATGCGGGCTGCAGTGTGTGCTGAGCACCGTGACGTCCGTACATCATTTTTCGTTGATATAGAGGCATATCCCGCCGCCCTTTGTTTTCCCCGATGATTCCATGTCGCGGTCCGCTCGATGAATGTGGAAACCGGGAAGCATAACAGCGCCATCGGGTACAGCGTCGCAAAGCCAGGTCTCCGTGAAGCACATGGCCGCGGAACGTCCGAAGTCTTTACTGGTCTTTAACAGAAGATGAAGCTCGTCCATTTTGTTGGGTAGGAAGCGTACATTCGCGAGGTGGATCGACGGGAACGCTAATCTGTGTCCTCTCTTGCGGATTTTCACCTGAATGCCGGCCCGTTTCCCTCTGTGGCGCCGCTTCCGTCTCCATGCGGCGAAAACCGCGGACGCCGCTCCGGTAAGTAACTCGGGGAAAAAACAGAGCGGATTTGCGAACGTTGGTGACAGAAAGTCCGGAGTAGCCTCCTTGATGGTTAGCAGGTCTCCCCTTGTGTAAGTGAGTCGTGTAAGGTCTCCAAATACGGACGAAAAACACAAAAACAAAAACAATACTAGAGAGCGCGTTACCGAGGCGACCACACTGGTAGGAGTTCCCAGAGTTCCTAATGGCTCTGGTTGTTGTGGGGCTGTCCTGGTTGATATGGCTCTGCAACATTGTGTTGACATCGGGGACAGTGCCTCTGGATTGGCAGACTGGGGTGGTGTGTTCCAACTACAGGGGATCACACTCCTCAGCCTCCCTGGTAAGGTCTGTTCAGAGGTGATGGAGAGGAGGGTCCATCAGGAAGTCGAATCTCGGATACAGGAGGAGCAGTGTGGTTTTCGTCATGGCCGTGGAACAGTGGACCAGCTCTACACCCTCGGCAGGGTCCTCGAGGGTGCATGGGAGTTCGCCCAACCAGTCTACATGTGTTTTGTGGACTTGGAGAAAGAGTTTGACCGTGTCCCACGGGAGTCATGTGGGGGATGCTTCGGGAATATGTGGTACCGAACCCCCTGATCCGGGCTGTCCGGTCCCTGTGCAACCGGCATCAGAGTTCGGTCCGCATATCTGGCAGTAAGTCGGACTCGTTTCCGGTAAGGTGAGCCCTTTGTCACCGATTCTGTTCATTACTTTTATGGAGAGAATTTATTGGCGCAGCTGAGGGGTAGAGGGGGTCCGGTTTGGTGGCCTCAGTATTACATCTCTGCTTTTTGTAGACGATGTGGTTCTGTTGGCTTCATCAAGCCGTTCTCTCCAACTCTCACTTTAGCGGTTGGGATGAAAATCAGCACCTCCAAATCAGAGACCAGTTGGAAAATGGTGGCGTGGCCTCTCCAGGTCGGGGATGAGATCCTGCCCGAAGTTGAGGATTTCAAGTATCTTGGGGTCTTGTTCACGAGTGAGGGAAGAATGGAACGGGAGATCGACAGGCGGATCGGTGCAGCGTATGCAGTGATGCGGACTTTCTATCGGTCCGTTGTGGTAAAGAAGGAGCTAAGCCGAAAGGCGAAGCTCTCAATTTACCGGTCGATCTACGTTCCTACCCTCGTCTATGGTCACGAGCTGTGGGTCAGCTCGTGACCATAGATGAGGGTAGAGTAGAGCCGCTGCTCCTCCGCATTGAGAGGAGCCAGATGAGATGACTCGGGAATCTGATAAAGATGCCTCCTGGGCGCCTCCTTGGTGAGGTGTTCCAGGCACGTCTCATCAGGAGGAGACCCCGGGGACGACCTAGGACACCTTGGAGAGACTATGTCTCCCGGGTGGCCTGGGAGAACGCCTCGGGATCCCACCGGAAGAGCTGGATGAAGTGGCTGCGGTGAGGGAATTCTGGGCGTCCCTGCTAAAGCTATTGCCCCTGCGACCCGACCTCGGATAAGCGGAAGAAAATGGATGGATGGAGTTAGCCGCTGTATATTAACATCCATCCATCCATCCATTTTCTGAGCCACTTCTCTTCACTAGGGTCGCAGGCCTGCTGGAGCCTATCCCGGCTATCTTCGGGCGGGAGGCGGGGTACACCCTGAACTGGTTGCCAGCCAATCACAGTGTGTATTAACACTTTGAACGAATTAACTGTGCAACACCATCAGATGATCTCACTTTGCCTGCGATTGAGCGACCACCAAGACTAGTCCATGATGTACCCCTCTCAAGCTCACCTGTGACCCTAATGAGGACAAGTGATGCAGAAAAAGCACGGATGGACATTCCACTTTGTGGTGTACTTTCATCTAGTTATTAGTAATGTTGATGTCACTTTAACCATATTGCACTTCACAGGTAGTTCCATTTCTAGTCCTCTGATCATCACCTTCTTCGTTATTTTCCTCTTCAGTGGTAGCATCCCAAAATTAATCAAAACAATCAGGTAATCGTTTGGATGCTTATTGTCACAACTTCTCATGAGATTTGCAGATGAATAAGTTCTCATAATGTCATTTGTGACAGCTGTTAGATCGGTACAACTTGAATTTTGGAGCATTTTTCCCGAGACAATTTTCACTACATTCCCTTTTACTATTTCACCTCGAGTATAGACTTTGTTCAAATATACTTTTTATTTTCCAGAACTTTTACAGCTAAGACAAGTCCATTCGGACTGGCTTATTTGACAATGCTCTGTTATTCTCCTCGTTGTGCCACCTCTTTGCACAGTCCCTTGAAAATATCCCACAGAACGCATTTCTTCCTCCCACGTTTACATCAAATGGAATAACCTCTGGGCATTGGCTCTCTTGATACACTTTGCCTCCAGAACAAGGCAGCGATTACGTATGCTGTATAGACGCGATGTACAGTATGTGACTCATTAGCATAAAAACAAATCTCTCTTTCTTGAGCAAAGACTATATGTTCAGCCAGCTAAAAGACATGTTACAAGTGGGTCGTGTGTCTACTCTGATGATATATTCCAAATGATTTTTGCAGTTCAACATCATCAATTCATCACAATGAATAGAGCTAGGCAACAAATGGACAGAAGATGGCCAGGCTTGTACATCACTGCTAATGTAGCAAAGTCTATATTTGCAGTCTGTTAAGAATGTGCCATTTTTGAGAACACCTCATGTAAAGGCATAATGTGTTGAGAGTGTATCCGTAATAGCAAGTGGAGGGAGATAATTGACTCCACGAAGGGCGTCTGAAAAGCAATCTGTGATGAGAGCTGTATTTAAGAAAACCTTTATCATCTGCCTTAAATGCCAACCCATGTGCCACCTTTTCCTGTGAGGGGAGACAGATTCTTAAATGCCAACATTAAGTGCAGATTATTAAGTGATCGTTCCGAAACAGATGCAGCTGTTGGCAGAGATAGTAGCCAGTCAAATTCAGTCTGCTGCAAAGAATCGGCTCTTACTTGAGAGGGAGATGTGTGGCATCCGAAAGAAGAGCTATGCAGTAACGAGTGTGGAAGATGTTGCTCTTTGTACTCCCCACTGTGATTCGAACAAAGAAACACTTTTTAGCACTGTGTCTATTCATGTACAGACATTAATCTCCTCCAAACTCTTATGCACCTGAAAAGTCAGTCAACTGAAGGTTCTTGTTCTGCCAAGCATGAAGACACAAAGGTGAGATGCAGTCGTATTTTCACTTTAACTTTAACTTTGAATGCTAAAATGTCTTCACTATTATCATTTGCAACTTATTTTCTGAAGATACGAATGACATTTTAGGATATACTGCATAGGATTTTTTTCCCATTGCTTAATATGCCTTTTCCAAAGAAAACTACCACAAATGCATCTTCATGTTTTTTTGGGGTTCTTTTACAAACGGTGCCTTTGTCACGCAAGCTGTCATTACCGTTAACACCACAGAAACGAAAGCTGAATTATTTTGTTGCAATACGCCAGAAGGATCTGTGAGCTGAAGTGCCAGGCAGGATAAGACAGCCATTTTGCATTCACACGGTAGCAGACAGCAAAATAGATAATACATTTCTGAGATATGAATGATGTATGAATTTATAAACATGTCGGAATGATTAATTATGTTCTTCTTCTTTTCCTTTCGGCTTGTGCCTTTCAGGGTCATCCTTTTCCACGTAAGCCCATCTCCTGCATCCTCCTCTCCAACACCAACTTCCCTCATGTCTTCCCTCACGACGTCCATCAACCTTCTCTTTGGTCTTCCTCTCGCTCTCTTGCCTGGCAGCTCCATCCTCATCATCCTTCTACCAATAGACTCACTATTTCTCCTCTGGACCTGTCCAAACCATCGAAGTCTGGCTCTCTCTAACTTCGTCTCCAAAACATGGAACCTTGGCTGAGCTTCTGATGAGCTCATTTCTAATTCTATCCCACCCGGTCACTCCGAGAGCGAACCTCAACATCTTCATTTCTGCCACCGGCAGCTCTGCTTCCTGTTGTCTCTTCAGTGCCACTGTCTCTAATCCGTACATCATGGCTGGCCTCCCCACTGTTTTATAAACAAAGTCTTTGCAAAGAGAGGAAAAGGTACACGTCTTACGAGTTGTCATCCCTTACTGAAAGCCCAGACAGGAAACCCCACCGTTATATCGAAGTGAGAGAGACAGAGAAGGAAAGCAAACAAGTATGTATGTCCAGCTGCACTCGTAGTCACAACATAACTAGGAACAAGTATTAGGCACAATATGACGCTGGTAGTCACAACATAACAATAAAGCCTGTGAAGGTTGAATCAAACTAATAGAAATAATATTTGCTATACATTAAACATAAATTTGTAGACACAACTTCCTTACCACACTCCCCATTGCTCTGGACTGTTGACCCTAAGTATATAAAGTCCTCCACCGCCACTATCTCTTGTCCCTGTAGCCTCGCTCATCTTACTTCAGCTTATCTTCATTCCTCTCCTTTCCAGCGCATGCTTCCACCTTTCTAAATGCTCTTCCACCTGCTCCCTGCTTTCACTGCAGATCACAATGTCATCTGCGAACATCATTGTCCGTGGGTATTCCAGTCTCACCACATCTGTCAGCCTAGCCATCAGCTGATGCAGTCCCACTTTCACCTTCAATAAAAAAAAAATAGAAAAAGTATTAAAATCAAAAACCGAGTCGATACATTTTGCCTACTATGCATGTATAATACCCCAAAAATGCATTTATGCCTATCAAAGTTCAATGAGCCACTTAGCGTATGAAATCAAATGTATATTGGTTATTGAGAAACATTTGATCATTTGCTTGTGTGTTTACAGCTGCCAATGTGACTGTAAAGATAAATATTGAAATATCCTGTATATGGGAGTAAATGTATGGAAACATCAGATTTCAAAATGACATACATTGTTTTTCGTGTCCACTATATTAGTGTGTGTGTGAATGGCTCTAACATTTTACAGTCCAGTTCAGTCCATTACCTTGCATTAGTTTATGGTTGGATCGGCCACATTAAATATGGGTAACGCCCTGACGTAGCAACATAAAATGAGTCAACTTGCCTTCTATCATTTTCATGCAGACGACACAATAATTAGTTTCGCATCATCTGTTGCACAAGTTTTCTCTTTTTCAGTCGTCCTTTAATGTTGTTCAGACCTGTCTGACAAAGGTTATGCTCGTGTCCAGGGCTACTTTGTTGTCAAATCTCCCTGTTTTCACTTGCCAGGGTGCAGCCATTGAACTTGTCTCGTGTTATAAATGCCTGGGTTTCCAGATTGATGATCGTCTAACTTTCAAGTACCACGGTTCAAGTCAAATTTGGTCTTTACTTTAGGAATAGAAACGCCGTGTGTCAGCCACCTTTCTTCCATTACTTGATCATGGCGATGAACTGTGTGTGCATGCACCAGCCACGTCTATGTTCACTGTACGCTGTGTATCATTGTGCTTTGAGGTTTGTAACTGGATGGAAAAATCAGAATCATCGTTGCATTTCGGCCCCCCAAAAAATCGAATGGTGACCCCTTTCTGTTAGAAGATCTACAAATTTATTGACGAATTTATTCATAAGGCCTTACTAGGTTTGGTCCCATCCTATCTTGGAATTCATCTGGCTCCAGGAGCCTAGGAGAATACAGTTTACAATCAAATGACCTCCTTACTCTGATAGTCTCTCGTGTCCTCACAGAGCTGGGCAACAAGGCATTTGGTTATGCGTGGAACTCACTGCAAGCTAAACCAAAATTGTCTGACCGGATTCCGCTTGACACATTTGTTGAATTACTTGTCACTGTTTTTAAATCAGATGCCATATATTTTAATATCGCTGTTATTTTAAATAATTTTTATCTATGAATTTATGACTGTTGGTGTGTGTACTTGGAGCCAACACCTAATTTATTACAGCAAACAAAAACAAAGAGTTTTTTCAAAACTAAAAAGTTTTTTTTGTCTTTTGCTCTATGCACTAATCCTAATAAGTCCAAGTTAAAGCCACTGAGGGTCGTAGTAGACAGGCAGGGTTTGACGTGCTTGTTCAAGTTCATGAAACAAGTCCTCGATCGTCATTGCCTTTATGTATCTTTCTCATTGTTAGTGGTCTTCTCAGTACCGCCTGGCATTCAAAACGGTGTCCAAATTCTGTATGTTTCATCCATTCCAAATAATAAAACAAACAACGTGGCGTCTTAGCGTCTTTGCATGTGAACAGATACAATGGTGATACCTAGTGGTCAACTTGGTCTCCAACATGAAAATATACAAAATGTCCCTTACAACCTCTTGTCTGATTTCAAATGTGAATTTCATGTACAGTTTACATAATTATTTTGTATTTATGTCAATTAGTTCATACACAAATGTGAAGATAAACCATTTTGCAATTGGCGTGAATTTGTTGTGGTTGATTGGCATTTGAGGCAAGTTTATGACTACTTTTGATCAGGTAACAATTCATCATAGTTTAGCCATCGTTAATCCGTTGATTTGAAAGGGGACAATGCAATTTCATAAAACACATGAAGTACACATGGTTAAAAAAGCCAGAATTAGCCAGAAGGCGGGTTTTCATCTGTAGTCCCCTGGCCATGATGTCAAAAAGCAGTCAAAGACATCGACAAGACAATATCATACAGGATACTTAATCAAAGACTTACTATACTATTAAGAGAGAATAAAACCACAAAATCATTTGATCATAACATGAAAACATCATAACATACTTGTCTTTTAGCTATAGGTGTTAACTAGCCACATTTTCCGTTTTTTTGTATGTTGTAAGCAGTTTAACCTCAGGTACTGAGTTCCACTCACTGACCAGGCTGACTTAGTGAAAGTGCTCCTGCGCAGAGGAATGAGACGGCGGGCACCTCTGACAAGAGCCTCGAGTTTCTTTGGCTGATGAACTCAGCCAGAGGAGCTGGAGCCAAATCATGCAGTACTTTAGAAATATAATTGAAATCTGCAAATATGTGAAGACTGTCCCAGTTTAAAAGACTGCATTTTTTTTTTTAAATTGCACAGTGATGATCGTGCCTTGGTTTTTTATCCATCACTTTAATTACTTGTTTGTTCAAAACTTCCAATGTTTTTTTTGCATTCTGACCAGCCTGGCACCAACTGGTTATGCAATAGTTAAAAGTGACTAAGTACATTTTTGCGGCTTCAGTTGACATTTCATTTCGAATTGCATGAAAATTTGCGAGGTTTAATTTCATGTTTTTGCACTATTTGTCAATATGGGCTTTAAAGGAAAGCTGTGAATCTATTATTAACCCAAGATATTTGTATTGGCTGACAATTTGCATTTTTTTTCTCCATTAACAAGTATGTCGGGGTCAGGTGATACTCTGTTTGTTTTAGTGAAATACATGCCTACAGTTTTAGAAACAAACTGTCGACAGCACTCCTGCAACCAAGTTGTGACACAGGACATCGTATTAGTGAGTTTAGCAGCAACAGTATCTTTGGAGCGACCATGAACAAAGAAAACCGTGTCGTCTGCATACATTACGCACTCAGCTTCAGAACAAACAGTGGGCAAATCGTTGATATGAAGACTAAATAAAAGGGGGCCTAATATTGATCCCTGAGGGACTCCAGAGGTTAGCCTCAGAGACTCAGATCTGCAGTTGTTAACTGATACAGATTGTGTTCGATCATGCAGATATGACTCAATCCAGCTCACAGCCTTGCGAGAGAAGTTCAATTTTGAGAGCTTGGTAAGAAGAACAGAGTGATTTACTGTATCCAAAGCCTTCCTGAGCCATGATTTAAAATGTGAATTCACCCGGTATATAAAATAATTGACCTGTATTGTCAGCCGCTGCTTGTTGCAGGCAAACCTCTTGTTCCCAGGAAAATATTTTGCAAACAGTATCATGTCTCGATTCACTCTCAATCTTTGCTCCATAAAACTACGGTATGCCAATTAAGACAACTATGCATCAGCATGCATGGTCATGCCGTAAGTACCCAAAAAAGGGTGCGACCAAATCATGTGCTACCAGTGCAAAAGTTAGTGTCGAGCCCTAGTACTGTATAATTTCTGCTGCCTCTTTGCAAGGTTGCTTTTGAAAGAGAGATTTTATATCTCAATCAGCTTTTACCTGGTTAAATAATAAAGGTCTCCGTCTTGTCTATCATTCGAATGTGTTTTCAATTCCGTCCATACCTGATTTGAAGTTAGAGTAGCTTACCTGCACCGAGTGTTGCATGGTGTCGGAAAGTTGATGTCTCTCTTATCTTTGAGTTACAAGTTGCCATTCTCTTTTTTTTTTCATCCATATTCTGTACCGCTTCTCCTCACGAGGGCGAGGGTCGCGGGAGTGCCGGAGCCTATCCCAGCTAGCTTCGGCCGAGAGGCGGGGTACACCCTGAACTGGTCGCCAGCCAATCGCAGAGCACATATAAACCAACAAGCATTCGCACTCACATTCACACCTATGGGCAATTTAGAGTCTGCAATCAACCTACCATGAATGATTTTTTTAATGTGTAGCAACTAAATAGTGATTTCCAGAGACTGGGACATGAAGCTGGCTTAATATTTTTGGATCAATGTGTTTCAACTCGACCTACCAATTTACTCCAAAAACTCTTTTCTTTTTGTGCGTTTTCTTAAAATGGAATTTGTTTTGCCATTATCATTTACAATCAGACCATCTTGTATAAATTAAGAATAGAATTAAGCTGTCAGATAACTTTGAGTGAAACTGCATCTGCTTTATTATTTGAAGCCTGTGATCTCATCAAATCAAAGCACACAAATGTGCCTGTTGTAGTTCATGTCGAAGGAAAGGCTCAGGAGGACTGACTTGTTGATATTGCTCGTGCCGTTTTTCTTACAAAAGGTCACAGTAAATTGAAATGTCTGCCAGAAGTTCTTGATTGATAACGAATGATAGTTTTGATGACAATCGTCTTGTATTGTTGAGGTGTAGGGGATTTGGTAATACCGAGAAGCTGTTGATTTACAGTTGCCAGAACATTCAGGAATTTGCGTGTTTCGGTTGTGCATAGAGGCAATAAAACCTTGAATCAGAAAGGCTTGAGTTCATTATAGACACAGTGTTTTTCTCTGCCTGCGTCGCTTAGATAAACCTTGCTGTGACCAAGGCTTCATCCCTTCTCTCTCGCCCCTGGCCCTCGCTGAATTGATTTCAGTAATAAAGTCACAATCTTGCCGCAATATACGAATGGTCTTTAATTCATGCCGGTTACAGTACCAAGGGCGTGCTAGTTTAAGGCTTTATTTACACTCTTGCGGCGCTGCCTTGCATGCTGGGCGCTATGGTGAATCACACCAGAAGACGTGGATAAAAGGTTTGAAATGCCAAAAGCTCTTAAAGCTGCCCAGGCAGCATTTAAAGTGTTCGACTGTGAACTTGTGTGGGATGCAGTACTTATCATGAAAAGGATTGCTGTTGAAAATGTTGCTCCTTGGAAAATTCCCTGCTTCACAGCCATAGAGCCGCTTTTACTCAGCAAGCCCTTCGTGTTTAATGTTTTGTTGTGATCTTAAAAGTACTGAACTCGATTTTACATCGGGCATGTTTGACTTTTTCACTGCAGTGTATTCAATTAGACCCCAAGTTTAACAGAGATTACCAACCAAGCCCTGTCATTGAACAGTCACTTTCCAAATGTCTGCAAAAATTCCTACATACACACTCCAAAATGTTGTATCAATAAATTGCTATAGCTGCGAAAGAGGAACCGACTCCAAATGAGTTAGCCGCAATGGTACACGAAAGAGGTATCTATTTTACAGGAAAGGCTTCCTCTCAAATAGAGTGCTGTATATATACTATATATGGGGAAAAAAATAGAAAGAAAGCATTGCTAAGTACTAGAGATAAGACATAATCCGATTTGTTAAACATTTTTTCAGTCGCTATTATATAAAGTCAATGGACCTCATTCATTAATAAATGCTTAAAAAAACCAAAAAAAAACAATGAAAGAGGCGAGAATAAACAAACGCTGCATATTATGTTGTTCAAATACACTGTAGTAAAGAATAAATATAGCACAGCAAAAATGTATTTGATAAAGTTCATGAAATTAGCATTGGAAGCGACAGAAAATATATGGGCCATGTCGATCGGTGTTACGTCACAAGCGAGCACCGCACCGGCGGTGTGTGTGCGAATCGATCAATTTGCACCTGTAAAATCATAGAAAAACATATTCGAAATCAGATTATCGTCGGGATTTGAAACAATAACCGAGGCCTTGGATAACCTAGGAAATGCGAGCGGTCCGATTGCATTTCCTGCTCGGTGAGCGATGTCGTACTGCACACAGACAGCCAGCGCCGGATACATACATGCAAATACAAGCACACACTGAATGAGGATAAAAGTGATGAGAAGTGTCTTTTTCACAGTTCTTTAGAACGTTCGTCAACAGAGTTGTTATTGTTAGTTTTTTTAAATGTCACGGTGGCCGACTGGTGAGCACATCTCCAGTTCTGAGGACCGGGGGGGTCAAATCCCGGCCCCGCCTGTGTGGAGTTTGCATGTTTGCCCTGGACCTGTGTACCCACGATTTAAACACTAATCTGCGCGTATACACTGTGGTTGAATGAAGTCCAACATTTTTTTAAAACATAATGAAGAACAGTTGTCTTACCAGCCATTCTAGCTTGTGAGTGTAGTAGTTCCGCACCTACGAGAAATGTAGTCTTCATTCAACCTAGCATGCATGTTTTTGGGATGTGGGAGGAAACCGGAGTGCCCGGAGAAAAGCCACGCAGGCACGGGGGAGAACATGCAAACTCCACACAGGCGGGGCCGGGGATTGAACCCCGGTCCTCACAACTGTGAGGCGGATGTGCTAACCAGTCGCTCACCGTGCCGCTCTCTTCTTTACATATCGAATGAAATTAGCGAGTGCTCCATTGACGCTCTGGTGGCTTGTTTGTTCACATCGGCAGCCGGTGGGAGCTTCTGATTGGGGGAAAGGAGGTATCTATTTTGGGAGAAGTGTTTTTTTTTTAGTTTAAGTGTTCAATGTACCTGGCAACTAATTGAAACACTATTTGAGAACATATCGTAGTTTAGTTTATTTGTCTTCTGCTTGGAAATGATTATAATTTTTTTTAATGTCTGGCTTTCACTCAAGCATTCTGCGATCCTGAAGGAATGATAATCCAATCAATGGCGGTTGTCTTTTCAACATGGCCAAAGTATAACCACAGTTTAATGTGAATTTAAAGGCAAGTAAGAGCAGCTCTACTCGCCCTCTGGGACGACAGAATATGGTCAAGGGTGTCCAGCAGATTGCTGATGATGAAGGGGAAATCAATGGCTAGAAGTCGCTTCAATCACTTTAACTAGAAGCTCCGGACGCCCGTTCGCCTCTCAGGAGCCAATTTGTGGCGCTAGTAGTGTGTGATTACTGTTTGTGTCCCGGCCGCCTGGGGATCTATTTCTTTGGACCAAGCTCATTTCTAATAACCCTTTTAACAGAAGTGTACATACACACCGCCGATTGTTGATCTCAACAGTATTTTAAGCAACCACTAAGCAGGGTAAAAACTATTAAGCACCGCCACAAAAGCCTTCCTAAAAAAAAGAATAAAGCCCAGCTGCAGAAAGCAGCACTTTAAGGAAAATGTATATACAGTGTAGAAAACCCACTCCTAGAATAGAATAGAAATAAACGGTAAACCCATGATTTAATATTGAAACCAAACAATCACATTTGGAAGCACTGACACACTGTTGTTCGCCTTGCTGAGAACATGCATACAAATATAAATGTCGAAATTTGCATCCCCTTTCCCAGTGTTGTATATATTAAAAATTAGAACAGATCTTCAAAAAATGTCGTAGCAAAAAATTCTGTCATCCCAGAATTGGAGGACAATTTAGTCACCAATATTTCTGAAAAGCAGACCATTTATTTGATCTTTTTTTGTTTTGTTTTTAAGAAGAAGAGTCAATAAACCATCACATAATTTGATTCATCTAGCTGAACCATGACCGGTACATCTTTTATGAGATATTGTATTCCTCTTAGCATATATTTTGCTGTCTTTGGCACAACCCTGTTACAAATGCTCAGACAACTGAAAATCCAATTTTAAAATATTGCTTAATGAATCCTTTACACCCCTCCTCGAAGCCGTCACCTTATCGTGGTGGAGGGGTTTGTGTGTCCCAATGATCCTAGGAGCGAAGTTGTCTGGGACTTCACGCCCCTGGTAGTGTCACCCATGGCAAACAGGTCCTAGGTGGGGGACCAGACAAAGCACGGCTCAAAGACCTCTTATGATGATGACAAACTATGGACTCAAGTTTTCCCTTGCCCGGATGTGCGTTACCGGTGCCCCCCTCTGGAGCCAGGCCTGGAGGTGGGGCTCGAAGGCGAGCGCCTGGTGTCCGGGCCTGCACCTATGGGGCTCTTGGGACGTGGAATGTCACCTCTCTGCCAGGGAAGGAGCCCGAGCTGGTGTGTGAGGTCGAGAAGTTCCGATTAGATATAGTCGGACTCGCCTCCACGCACAGCTTGGGCTCTGGTACCAGTCCTCTCGAGAGGGGTTGGACTCTCTTCCACGCTGGAGTTGCCCACGGTGAGAGGCGCCGAGCAGGTGTGGGTATACTTATTTCCCCCCGGCTCGGCGCCTGTACATTGGGGTTCACCCCGGTGGAAGAGAGGGTAGCCTCCCTCCTCCTTCGGGTGGGCGAATGGGTCCTGACTGTTGTTTGTGCCTATGCACCAAATGGAGTCCTTGGAGGGGGTGCTGGAGAGCGCTCCAGCTGGGGACTCCATCGTTCTGCTGGGGGACTTCAATGGTCACATGGGCAATGACAGTGAGACCTGGAAGGGCGTGATTGGGAGGAACGCCCCCCCCCCCCCCCCACCCCCAATCAGAACCCGAGAAGTGTTCTGTTATTGGACTTCTGTCCTCATCGCGGATGGTCCATAACGAACACCATGTTCATAAGGGTGTCCACACGTGCACTTGGCACCAAGACGCCCTAGGTCGCAGTTCGATGATCGACTTTTTGGTTGTGTCATCGGACTTGCGGCCGCATGTCTTAGACACTCAGGTGAAGAGAGGGGCAGAGCTGTCAACTGATCACCACCGGGTGGTGAGTTGGCTCCGATGGTGGGGGAAGATGCCGGTCCGACGTGGCAGGCCCAAACGTATTGTGAGGGTCTGCTGGGAACATCTTGCAGAATCCCCTGTCAGAAGGAGTTTCAACTCTCACCTCCGACAGAACTTTGCTCACGTTCCGGGAGAGGCGGGGGACATGGAGTCCGAGTGGACCATGTTCCGCGCCTCCTTTGCTGAGGGGGCCGACCCGAGCTGTGGCCGCAAGGTGGTTGGTGCCTGTCGTGGCGCCAATCCCCGAACCCGTTGGTGGACACCAATGGTGAGGGATGCCGTCAAGCTGAAGAAGGAGTCCTGATGCAGCTGATGGGTACCGGCTGGCCAAGCGTAATGCAGGTTTGGTGGTCGCTGAAGCAAAAACCCATGTAAGCGAGGAGTTCGGTGAGGCCATAGTGAAAGACTTCCGGACGGCTTCGAGGAAATTCTGGTCCACCATCCGGCGTCTCAGGAGGGGCAAGCAGTGCACCACCAACAGTGTGTATAGTGGGGGTGGGGCGCTGCTGACCTCGACTCGGGACGTTGTGAGTCGGTGGGGTGAATACTTCGAAGACCTCCTCAATTCCACCGACACGCCTTCCCATGAGGAAGCAGAGTCTGGGTTCTCTGAGTTGGGCTCTCCTATCTCTGGGGTTGAACTTCACCGAGGTGGTTAAAAAGCTCCTCGGTGGCAAGGCCCCGGGGGTGGATGAGATTCGCCCGGAGTTCCTAAAGGCTCTGGATATTGTGGGGCTGTCCTGGTTGACACACCTCTGCAACATTGCGTGGACATCGGGGTCAGTGCCTCTGGATTGGCAGACTGGGTTGGTGGTCCACCTTTTTAAGAAGGGGGACCGGAGGGTGTGTTCCAACTACAGGGGGATCACACTCCTCAGCCTCCCTGGTAAGGTCTATTCAGGGGTGCTGGAGAGGAGGGTCCGTCGGGAAGTCGAATCTCAGATCCAGAAGCAGCTGTGTGGTTTTCGTCCTGGCCGTGGAACAGTGGAGCAGCTCTATACCCTCGGCAGGGTCCTCGAGGGTGCATGGGAGTTCGTGGACTTGGAGAAGGCGTTCACCCGTGTCGCTCGGGGAGTCCCGTGGGGGGTGCTTCGGGTGTATGGGGTACCGAACCCCCCGATATGGGCTGTTCGGTCCCTGTACAACCGGAGTCAGAGTTTGGTCCGCATATTCGGCAGTAAGTCGGACTCATTTCCGGTGAGGGTTGGACTCCTCCATTCTGTTCATAACTTTTATGGACCGAATTTCAAGGTGGAGCTGAGGCGTAGAGGGTGTCCGGTTTAGTGGCCTGAGTATTGCACCTCTGCTTTTTGCAGATGATGTGGTTCTGTTGGCTTCATCAAGCCATGACGTCCGAGTCTCACTGGAGCAGTTCGCAGTCGAGTGTGAAGCGGCTGGGATGAGAATCAGCACTTCCAAATCTGAGACCATGGTCCTCAGTCGGGAAAGGGTGGCTTGCCCTCTCCAGGTCGGGGATGAGATCCTGCCCCAAGTGGAGGAGTTCAAGTATCTTGGGGTCTTGTTCACAAGTGAGGGAAGAATGGAACGGGAGATCGACAGGTGGATTGGTGCAGCGTCTGCAGTGATGCGGACTTTGTATCGGTCCGTTGTGGTAAAGAAGGAGCTAAGCCGAAAGGCGAAGCTCTCCATTTACCGGTCTATCTACGTTCCTACCCTCACCTATGGTCACGAGCTGTGGGTCGTGTCCGAAAGAACAAGATCCCGGATACAAGCGGCCAAAATGAGTTTCCTCCGCAGGGTGTCCGGGCTCTACCTTAGAGAAAGGGTGAGAAGCTCGGTCATCCGGGAGGATCTCACAGTAGAGCCGCTGCTCCTCTGCATCGAGAGGAGCCAGATGAGGTGGCTGGAGCATCTGATTCGGATGCCTTCTGGACGCCTCCCCGGTGAGGTGTTCCGGGTACGTCCCACTGGGAGGAGACCCTGGGGACGACCCAGGACACGCTGGAGAGACTACGTTTTTCGGCTGGCCTGGGAACGCCTCGGGATCCTCCCGGAAGAGCTGGATGAAGTGGCTGGGGAGAGGGCATCCTTCCTAAAGCTACTGCCCCCGCGACCCGACCTCGGATAAGCGGTAGAAAATGGAAGGATGGATGGATGGAATCCTTTACAGTTGAAGAAAGGTAAATACTATCTGAATACTGATTTGATTTGAGTACCGTATTTTCACGACCATAAGGCGCACCGTATTAAAAGGCGCAGCCTCAGTTACGGGGTCTATTTCTGCATTTAACACATACATAAGGCGCACCGTATTATTGGACGCAGGCATGGTAAAACATACGCTAGCTTAAAACATACGGTAGCATGCATGCACGCTAAAACAATGTTTTTAAAAAGGCAGCGGGAGCAAAACTGAGTTCGGTTGTAGTTTATTGAAGTATTTAACAATGTACTCACGTTATTTTTGGATCAATCCTCATCCACAAATCCATCAAAGTCCTCATGTTCTGTATCCGAAATGAACAGCTCGGCAAGTTGTCCATCGAACATGCCGGGTTCCCTCTCGTCATTGTCAGAGTCAGTCTCGTTGCCGGGGGGCTGTTCAGCAATGATGCCAGCTTTCCTTAGCCTTAGCCCAAGCATCCACAATCCATTCACATATGGTGGCGTAACTTGCCCGACGTTGCTTCCCAGTCTTAGTTGCACTTGGTTTTTCACAGCGGCTGTGAGATGCGCGCGCATAGAGTTACAGATCAACAGGGACGGTGACACGTGGAAAAAACCATCGGGTCTCTTTACGTGCACCTCACTCACCCACTCTCTCATTTTCTCCTCATCCATCCAACCCTTTCGATTGACCTTAACGATGACTTCGGCTGGAAACTTTTCTTTAGGCAGCGTCCTCCTCTTAAAAATCACCATAGGTGGCGGTTTCTGTCCATTACCATGGCAACCAAGCACAACAGTAAAAGCCGACTTCTCGTGTCCCGTTGTGCGTATCGCTACCGTGGTGTTCCCCTTCTTCTCTACAGTGTGGCTCACCGGGATGTCGAAATTGAGCGGCACCTCGTCCATGTTGGTGATGTGGTTGGGCTGGATGTGTTTGTCGGCAATCTTTTTACTGCAGTAGGACCGGAAGATTGGCAGCTTTTCCCTGTTCGTGGACTTCAGTTCTGCGTTCAACACCATCATCCCTGAACTCCTTTCCTCCAAGCTTCTGCAGCTCAGCCTCTCGCCTGCCATCTGCCAGTGGATTTACAGCTTTCTGACGGGCAGGACACAGCAGGTGAGGCTGGGGGAGGCCACCTCATCCACACACAGCATCAGCACCGGGGCGCCCCAAGGTTGTGTCCTCTCTCTGCTACTCTTTTCTCTCTACACCAACGATTGCACCTCAACACACCCGGCTGTCAAACTCCTGAAGTTTGCAGATGACACCACTGTCATCGCCCTCCTCAAGGACGGTGACGAGTCTGCATATCGACAGGAAGTGGAGCGGCTGGAGCTGTGGTGCGCCCAACACAACCTGGAGCTGAACACGCTCAAGACTCTAGAGGTGTTTATGGACTTCAGGAGGCATCACCTTCAAGTTCCTGGGAATTACAGTCTCTCAGGACCTGAACTGGGCGATCAACATCAACTCCATCCTCAAAAAGGCCCAGCTGAGGATGTATTTCCTGCGGCTACTGAGGAAGCACGGCCTGCCACAGGAGCTGTTGAGGCAGTTCTACACAGCAGTCATCGAATCAGTCCTGTTCTTTTATCACAGTCTGGTTTGGTGCTGCTACAAAAAAGCACAAACTCCGACTGCGACGGACGATCAAAACTGGTGAAAGGATTGTCGGTACCCCCCTACCCACCTTTGAGGATTTGCACGCTGGCAGAACTAAGACAAGAGCGTGCAAAATCCTCTCGGACCCTCCGCATCCCGGTCACCAGCTCTTCCAGCTCCAGGTGCTACCGAACAATGCAAACTAAAACTAGCAGACATTCCAACAGCTTCTTCCCTCTTGCCATCAACTTCTTAAACAGCTAACTTACAATTCCATGGCAAAATCCTGCCAATTTTTTGTCTTGAGTTTGTTGTCACATTTCCGTCAGGCCAATTATATATTACTCGTGGACTCACTGTAGTAGTCTCACCACGCTGCACTATTTGCATATCTGTTGTTGACCAATACTGGCCACTCATGTCAGAGTTGCATCTACCCCACTTGCACACTGACTGAGAAGTATCTGCAACATTTGCACAATCGACATTGTTTCCAGATTATCGCACTCGTAGTCATTTTAAACTGCATACATTCCTTGAAGTCTCAGCGCCATTTGCACAATGGTCATTGCTATATTAGTCATACATACTGCGTTAATTTCTAGGACTCTGCATCTTTTTGCACAATTGTGAAAAAATAAAAAATAAATACAAATTTGTACCGGCATTACCAGGTAACTAGCAACCCTTTATTGCTCAGTCACTGTTTTTATCAATGATCCAACACAGGACAATATTCAGAAAGAGAGAGAGAGAGAGAGAGGGGGGGAGAGAGAGGGAGAAAAGCAACTGAATGCAAACAGTCTGAAGAGAGACAAAGGCACACATGGACAAGACATAAGTGGCTGGGACTTTAGGCATTCCAAAAAGACAAACTGGAAATTCTTCAGAAGCCTATGAGCTTGATAAAGTTGCTGTAATCCTAATAAACTACAGGCCGTGTCATACATTGAGATTCCTTTACAGTGTGAATTTATTGGCACAGGCGTGCTGTTTTGTGGCGATATAAAGCCAAGCAGCATTGAAGCTGGTCTTTGTTGCCACCTAGGGTTCATTTTGACGCTTTTTCTCAGTCTCTCTGTGCTTCACATGACATCAGATACATGCTGCTCCTGATCTATAAAAACCTCAAAACAAATGAACAATGTGGCATTTCACACTCATATAAAATGTATGTTAGCACCGAAGGCTTGCCAACCTACGAAAAGCAACCTGAGAGCACTCAGAACACTGCATCTCCCTCTGCTCCCCTTCCCAACAGCCACTTCTCTTCCTGTCAAACGTATGGCTCACAGGCCAGAACTGGCCCGCAGGTTTTAGTTCAGTTTATTTTGAAACTCATGCTTTGTTTTGAATCAAGCACCGTAGAACGGGAAGTGCTTTGATTGGCATGACGTAACATGCAGCTGAAGAGAGAATGAAGCTAAGAGACAGAGAAAAGATCGGCACGGTGGTGGCACGCCTCCAATCCATATGCAGTGAGACTTTGTGTGAAGCAATGCCTATACACTGTATGTATCCATGCGTCCATTTTCCTTACCGCTTATCCTCACTAGGGTCGTGTGCGTGCTGGAGCCTATCCATACTATTCTCAACATAACACACATTCTCCCATTTGAGTCTGCTCAGCATTTGTAGCAGGACCAGCGAGCTAATATTACGCTCAAAACTAGTCAGCCTTCATCTCAGCGTACTTCCCTGCAACAAAACAAGACTGAATTGAATTTCTTACTCTCTCACGATCACACGCACAGGCTTCTACAATCATTGATTGTTTCCACATTGATGTCAACAGCAATATTTCAGGTGATTCACGGACATATCGGAGGTACTCCGAGCAAGCAGAGCTGCCGCTTGTGTTTACTCCGCTATTAACGTTACGTTATTGTGGTAGTCGTGAGCTGTAGAGTCACATGAAAAATGTGACTTTCATGTAAACACACACAATCCTCCACATTGCATACATTCTCCCCATTGCTAATACATAGTCTGCTGACCGTTTAGAGCCAGACCGGGGAACTAATGTTACGGTAAAAGCAAATGTGAAGGGGTTGGAATGTAAATCAACACCTCTAATTCTGAGGTCACGGTCCTCAGTCAGAAACGGATGGAGTGCCCTCTCCAGGTCAAGAATGAGATCCTCCCCCTAGTGGACGAGTTCAAGTTATCCATCTTGGGGTCTTGTTCACGTGTGAAGTAAGAATGGAACACAAAATCGCCAGGCGCTTTGGTGAACCATCTGCAGTAATGCGGACTCTGTATCGATCTGTCGTAAAGAAGGAGCTGAGCCGAAAGGGAAAGCTCTCACTTTCCTGGTTGATTTACGTTCCTACCATCCCCTATGGGTCATGACAAAAAGATCAAGATCACGGATACAGGCGTCCAAAATGATTGTTAATAAAGGCAAAACCAGCGGATTATCAAACAGAGAAGATTCAAGAATCTCGCAGAGATAATCCCAGTGAGAATCGATGGGGTATTATCACGAGGAAAATGAGGGGCACCATACCCAAAAACAAAGAAGAACTGACAGCAAGCATCAAGGGAATCGGGGCTTCCATAACTCCCAGGCAACGCCACAGGCTGATTGCCTCGATGCCACGGCGCATCGAGGCAGTGATTGAAGCAAAGCGATTCCCAACCAAGTATTGAAGATTAATATATTGTTTTGAACGTATCATATTTTGATGTGACCCTAAATTCTCTTTTTCTTCTTCAAAAACTAAGAAGTAAATGGTGAGTATTCACATTTTTTTAATTCCTGATTCTGTGTGTCTTATGAGCTGGAAACAGAAATTGTGTAAAAATAAACAAATAAATACTTGAATTTGTTGTAAATTGTGAGCCCTGAAACTATAATCTATGAAAGGTTAACATTATGAATGGAATTATGGAATTATGATATTCACATTTTTTGGAAAGGGTCTATGTATAAGAGTTTATTACATCTGCTCTCCATTTTGCAAAAACGACCCAGAAAAGTACAAGAACAAGATCCCATCCCTACATATAAACACAAATAAACACAAAATATACCCACAGGAAAACACACACTCACACATACACAAGCACACAACACACAGTGCTTAATAGTGTGGCGATATGGTGAGGCAAGAATGTTGTTATTTTTATTATTATTATCCATCCATCCATCCATTTTCTGAGCCGCTTCTCCTCACTAGGGTCGCGGGCGTGCTGGAGCCTATCCCAGCGCGGCACACCCTGAACTGGTCGCCAGCCAATCGTAGGGCACATTTAAACAAACAACCATTCGCACCTACGGGCAATTTAGAGTTGTCAATTAACCTAGCATGCATTTTTTTGGGATGTGGGAGGAAACCGGAGTGCCCGGAGAAAACCCACGCAGGCACGGGGAGAACATGCAAACTCCACACAGGCGGGGCCGGGGATTGAACCCCGGTCCTCAGAACTGCGAGGCAGATGTGTGTCGATCGGTCGGAGAAGATATGCAATTACTAAGAGCCAAACACAAAATGATGAGTACGTGTGATGAAAGTATGTGTGTCCTCTGCACTGCTAATGTATTTCATAACTGCCTTTAATAATAGCAGTGTGTCATGTGTTTCCAGGATGAAGAAGAGGAGCGACTGGAGGAAGAGTACTCCGGTGAAGAGGCGATATCCGAGCAAGAACTGAAGATAAACCACCGATTGAATTTCCCTCCAGTTTGATCATTTGCTAGCAACCAAGCACAGCACCTTTTAACTACACAGAAACTACAAAAGTTTGTCGCTCTTAAACAGCATCAGTAAATAATGTTAGTATCACCCCAGAAGAATTTGAGAAGAGTGTAACGCAGATAGACAAACATCTTCATCAAACAGTACATAGAGGCTTCTTCAGCTCAGATGAGTCTAAGGTTGGAAGTGCCAGAAGTCTCATAAACAGCTTCTGTGTGTGTAATGCAATCGATTTTCAAATGCTAAGGAAGATTATGTTTCGCATTCACACAAGCTTTACCTGTTTTATTGACAAGTTGTGACACAGAGTGAGTGAACTGTCTCCCCATGTTCAAACATCAGCCGTGAAGTTCTCTGTCTCTACACTTCACATTCTTGTAGGTATTATTTTCTTAAAGTCCCATCCATCCATCCATCCATTTTCTGAGCCGCTTCTCCTCACTAGGGTCGCGGGCGTGCTGGAGCCTATCCCAGCTGTCATCGGGCAGGAGGCAGGGCACACCCTGAACTGGTTGCCAGCCAATCGCAGGGCACATAGAAACAAACAACCATTCGCACTCACAGTCATGCCTACGGGCAATTTAGAGTCTCCAATTAATGCATGTTTTTGGGATGTGGGAGGAAACCGGAGTCCCCGGAGAAAACCCACGCAGGCACGGGGAGAACATGCAAACTCCACACAGGCGGGGCCGGGGATTGAACCCGGGTCCTCAGAACTGTGAGGCAGACGCTCTAACCAGTCAATCACCATGCTGCCATTGAAGCATTGAAGCCAGTCGGCCACCGTGCCGCCTCTTAAAGTCCCTATGAAGCAAAAATAAAGTTCTTGTGAATTTGACACACCACAGAGAAGAGTGTTGTTAACAACCCTGCCGAATTTGAATGACTCAAAGAATGCCCTGAAACCATGCCACCGATCATTTCACGCTCAGTGAAATACCAATACTTTCTTATGCCTACACATCCCTAAAGGTTTGAGGCACAAAAATCTGTGGGTCATTTTCATATAATTTGATCAATAACGGTAAACACATGGCCCACTGAATCTCCTTTTGAAAATCAATCAATTTTACTGATATGAGTATTTCAATTATTGGTGGTTTTTATCCATCAAAAGGTCATAATTGATTATGAGAAAAACAATTATTCTAAAGTTATCTTTTTCCAAATTTGAATGCCAAAATGTCTTAGGAAAATGGCCCATTACTGTTTTGAAGCCTCCAGTGGCTGAAATATGGGGTTCATTTCAAAATAATAATCTATGGTTTTAATCCACTTTCTTAGAGGAAACGTACAAGGGTCCTGTTGATGCACTCCATCCATCCATTTTCTGAGCCGCTTCTCCTCACAAGGGTCGCGGGAGTGCTGGAGCCTATCCCAGCTAACTTCAAGACACCCTGAACCG
Source organism: Phyllopteryx taeniolatus (assembly GCF_024500385.1). Classification (NCBI taxonomy): domain Eukaryota; kingdom Metazoa; phylum Chordata; class Actinopteri; order Syngnathiformes; family Syngnathidae; genus Phyllopteryx; species Phyllopteryx taeniolatus. Next base: position 16,233,587 of record NC_084522.1, read on the forward strand.
GTTTACCAACAACCATTGGCACTCACATTCACACCTACGGGCAATTTAGAATCTTCAATCAACCTACCACGCATGTTTTTGGGATGTGGGAGGAAACCGGAGTGCGCGGAGAAAACCCACGCAGGCACGGGGAGAAGATGCAAACTCCACACAGGCGGGGACGGGGATTGAACCCCGCACCTCAGAACTGTGAGGCTGACGCTCTAACCAGTCGTTCACCGTGCCGCCGACTATATATATATATATATATATATATATATATATATATATATATATATATATATATATATATATATATATATATATATATATATATATATATATATATATATATATATATATATATATATATATATATAGGCAGCACGGTGAGCGACTGGCTAGCACATCTGCCCCTCACAGTTCTGGGGACCCGGGTTCACATCCGGCCAGTTATATAAGGGTTGTCAATTGATTATTATTTTTTTAAATCAGATTTTAATTTTGATTAATCGGGATGAATCATAAGAGCACTTCTTTTCCTTTGGGCTCGTCCCGTTAGTGGTCGCCACAGCGCGTCATCCTTTTCCATGTAAGCCTATCTCCTGCATCCTCCTCTCGAACACCAACTGCCCTCATGACGTCCATCAACCTTCTCTTTGCTCTTCCTCGAGCTCTCTTGCCTAGCAGCTCCATCATTATCATCCTTCTACCAATATACTCACTATTTCTCCTCTGGACGTGTCCAAACCATCCAAGTCTGCTCTCCCTAACTTTGTCTCCAAAACATCGAACCTTGGCTGTCCCTCTGAGCTCATTTCTAATTTTATCCAACCTGGTCACTCCGAGAGCGAACCTCAACATCTTCATTTCCGCCACCTTCAGCTCTGCTTCCTGTTGTCTCTTCAGTGCCACTGTCTCTGATCCGTACATCATGGCTGGCCTCACCACTGTTTTATAAACTTTGCCCTTCATCCAACCAGAGACTCTTCTGTCACAGAACACACCTGACACCTTCCTCCACCTGTTCCAACCTGCTTGGACCCGTTTCGTCACTTATTGACCACACTCACCATTGCTCTGGACGGTTGACCCCAAGTATTTAAAGTCCTCAACCCTCGCTATCTCTTGAACTCCTCTGTCACACCTACAGCACATCTCAACACTGTTCTGCTGCCCTCGTACATGTCATGGAATAAGTTAGCTGTTTAAGAAGTTGATGGCAAGAGGGAAGAAGCTGTTAGAATGTCTGCTAGTTCTAGTTTGCATTGATTGCATACCTATATCTATATCTATATATAGATATAAATGTGTATATAATCCTCCACCCTTGCTCTCTCTTCTCCCTGTAGCTTCACTCTTCCCCCACCACCCGTCTCATTCATGCACATATATTCTGTCTTCGGCTAATCTTCATTCCTCTCTTTTCAAGTGCATGCCTCCATCTTTCTAACTGTTCCTCCACCTGCTCCTTGCTTTCACTGCAGATCACAACGTCATCTGCAAACATCATGGTCCACGGGGATTCCAGTCTAACCTCATCTGTCAGCCTATCCATCACCGCTGCAAAAAGGAAGGGGCTCAGGGCTGATCCCTGATGCAGTCCCACCTCCACCTTAAATTCGTCTGTCACACCTACAGCACACCTCACCGCTGTTCTGCTGCCCTCATACATATCCTGTATTATTCTAACATACTTCTCTGCCACTCCATGGAGAACCACAGTTCCTCTCTGGGTATTCTGTCATAGGCTTTCTCTCGATCCACAAAGACACAATGTAGCTCCTTCTGACCTTCTCTGTACTTTTCCATCAACACCCTCAAGGCGAATAATGCATCTGTGGTACGCTTTCTTGGCATGAAACCATACTGTTGCTCGCAAATACTCACTTCTGTCCTGAGTCTAGCCTCCACTACTCTTTCCCATAACTTCATTGTGTGGCTCATCAACTTTATTCCTCTATAGTTCCCATAGCTCTGCACATCACCTTTGTTCTTAAAAATGGGCAGGAAGTTCCTGAAAAGGTTCCTGCAGTGGAAAAGGGCTAATGTACATCGTGAATAAGGTATACTTTCTGAACAGTCTGGGGACCCCTTAATCCAAGATAGTAGACCACCACATTACAACATAGTAAGTGCTTTTAATAATATTAGCATTTTTACACAACTGCCTCCTCTGTTAAAAAAATTAAAAAAATATATATATATACATGTCACTGATGGTGTAGTGGTACACTCGCCTGACTTTGGTGCAGGCAGTGTGGGTTCAGTTCCCACTCAGTGACGGTGGGAATGTGAGTGCGAATGTTTGTCCGTGTCTATATGTGCCCTGCGACTGACTGGCGACCAGTTCAGGGTGTAGTCCGCCTTTCGCCCGAAGTCAGCTGGGATAGGCTCCAGCGTCCCGCGACCCTAACCAGGATAAGCGGTGTTGAAAATGGATGGATGGAATGGATATATATATACATATATATTCAAAAATATTAGCCCTATTTCAATACATTCTTTTAAAGAAAAGATCCTCTTATTTGAGCCATTTGACAAAACGTGGTTAATCCAGTTTGTCAATATGGATAGTGTTAGATCCTGGTTCTCTTGAATTGTATTTCGATCATTCTGAAACATGTCATTTATGCGAACTGAAATGACACTCGTGCGATTGACTGGTGACCAGTCCAGGACGGACTGCACCTGCACTGCTAGGATTGGCTCCAGCTCACCCATGACCCTAAACAGGATACGTGATGGAATGTGAATGAATGACATCGCCTTACCCACTTTATAAGGCTAAATGAACATTCTTTCTGTCCGAAACAGGGCAGAGGAAACATAACTATGAGAAAATTGCATGACACATGCATAGGAGAGTTTGTGTGGGGGAGGGGTTTCATCATACATGCAACCTTCTATGCAACCTTGTCAAACAGTTTTCCCTTTAAGTATGATTCTCAGATCTATTTTCTATCAGCAGTCAAAGCCAGGATGCCAATACTCTGCATACTGATATTAAGGCACCGTGGGGTGTAATGACCATTTGTTTCAAAGAGACTATTAATTTGCCCATTTCAAGTCCAGGCAGGAGGGAAGCCCTGTAAGATTGTTGGACCATGAAAGACATTATCTCGAGGCTTCTGTTTTGGGTGACAAGACATAATTGATGTTGGGACTGAAGCGTCGGCTTCTGCAGTCGTTTGAGGCTCCCCACAGTTGAGCTCCAAGCATGCCATCTGAGAGCGATGTCATTAGGCGTATGATAACAGCAATGGGCACATTAATGACAAAGTGTCCCACCAGTCTCCCACTTATGCCATTCACTCACTTACTCCGGCAGAATATTAAAAAGCACCAGTTGAAGATTATGTACAAAACACGAAGAATGGTGCTTACCTGACAACTTTCTTGTCAGAAGGGTGTGTTGTGTCATCATTTGTAAAACCACATAACACATTTAGCAGATATAATTAGGAAATATTCTTCCCCCCCAAAAAAGAGGTTTTAAGCTGTTTATTGCCACTCTCAGCTGACGGGAACATAAATCAAAGAGAATTACTAGTGTATTTAAAACAACCACATAGCCTCCGCTACCTTAATGCTAACATACAATGGGAAACACTATTGGAGCGCGGGCTAACAATTAGCAGCTATGTGTTGTTACCCTGTAAGCTATGGATATTGGATGTACCACAAACTATACAGCAACGTGTGAACAGATAATATAACAATACTCACAGACATATATTCTTTATCCTCTGCAGAAGAACGATATTACTGCTGTACTGAGAAGCCAAGAGAGGAGCTACAGTACTTTACAGTACTGCACTGTCTACCATATGTCTGTCATATTCTAACCCCAGGTTACACCAGAATGACAACGCAGCACATTGTGCATTGAAGGAGAATGTGTGACAAAAAGTGTTCCAATTTTTTAAATTCCATTTAATCATGTCATTTCTGTTTGTTTTTATTAAAGTATAATATTATAGTGTGGTATTATTTTCATTAATTTTGGTATTTTTGGCACTCAAATTGTGCACTTTTGACATCTTTGTGTTATTTTAAATAAAGTAATTTTTAATCAATAAAACGTCCGTCTCCTATCCTCTCTAGAGTAACGCATCTGTGTGACCTATTATTAAGAGTAGTGGTCAACGTGCATTTCCTGTGGTGCAATTTTCAAGGCGTTGTCGGGAAATTGTCCTCCATTTGGCCACATTTTGAGTTGTCAGCAGCATTCGCTGTTGGAGGACAAAGATGTGACTTCCATTTTCTTCTCTTTTCTGTATTATTTTTGGAATATTTTTCTGACCTTGGTGGTTGAGTTGTTAGGTTTTGTGGTGGTGTACAGAGGCAGCAGTGGCTACGGAGGGGCAGCCTTTTTTTTTTTTTTTTTTTTTTTTAAACTTATTTAAACCGGCAAAAAAAAGGAGGTTGCTCTTGGAGCAACTTAGCAAACTACTTGCACAGCTTATAGCAGACAGTGAGCAGCTGTCTCGGGCAAAGGATCCTTCACAGGCCGGTTCCAGCAAAGCTGACACCTCTTCCGTCACCTCAGATGATAATCCTTCTGCTGCAGGTGCCAGCACAACTGTCCTTGAACAGCTGATTGTGCAAAGCTAGAGCTCGCAGATGAATGATGTTTAATGGCAGAACAGGTATCGGCCTAGTTGAGTGGAAAGAGACGTATGTGTATGTAAGCATGTATGTTTGAATGTGTGCCCACCACCGGTCAGGTCACGATCAGCCCTTCTTCATCTTTGACTATCTAGAAGTGGAGATCAGACAGGAGCTCAAGTAGCGCCCCCGTTTGGAGGGAGATTACCCAACCCAGGTGATAGCTATCTTGAGCTTTATGGCCTACTAGCTATCCAAGCCATATTCCGATGGTGAATTTGTTAAAACATGCACACACAACTTGTATGTCTCGAGAATGTCAGGGTCATGTTTACCACTGTGTTACATCACCTTTTCTTTTAACAACATTCAATAAATGTTTGTTGAAGCTTTGTAGGTGGAATTCTTTCCCATTCTTGCTTGATGTGCAGCTTCAGCTGTTCAACAGTCCGGGGTCTCCGTTGTCGTATTTTACGCTTCATAATGCACCACACATTTTCAATGGGAGACAGGTCTGGACTGCAGGCAGGCCAGTCTAGTACCCGCACTCTTTTACTACGATGCCACGCTGTTGTAGGGCCCAGAGAAGCCAGCGGTGTTTCTCGGTGGTGTTGATAAATGGCTTTTGCTTTGAATAGTAGAGTTTTAAGTTGGACTTACGGATGTAGCGCCGAACTGTATTTACTGACATTGGTTTTCTGAAGTGTTCCTGAGCCCATGTGGTGATATGCTTTACACATTGATGTCAGTTTTTGATGCAGTGCCGCCTGAGGGATCGGAGGTCACGGGCATTTAATGTTGGTTTTCGGCCTTGCCGCTTCCATGCATTGATTTCTCCAGATTCTCTGAACCTTTTGATGATATTATGGACCGTAGATGATGAAATCCCTAAATTCCTTGCAATTGTACGTTGAGGAACATTGCCCTTAAACTGTTCGACTATTTTCTCACACACTTGTTCACAAAGCGGTGAACCTCGCCCTATCTTTGCTTGTGAATGACTGAGCAATTCAGGGAAGCTCCTTTTCTAGCCAATCATGGCACCCACCTGTTCCCAATGAGCCTGTTCACCTTTGGGATGTTCCAAACAGGTGTTTGATGAGCATTCCTCAACTTTCTCCGTCTTTTTTGCCACATGTCCCAGCTTTTTTGGAACGTGTTGCAGCCATAAAATTCTTAGTTAATGATTATTTGCTAAAAACAATATAGTTTATCAGTTTGAACATTCAATATTTTGTCATTGTAGTGTATTCAATTAAATATAGGTTGAACATGATTTGCAAATAATTGTATTCTGTTTTTATTTATGTTTAACACAACGTCCCAACTTCATTGGAATTGGGGTTGTATATGGTATTGTTGCAGGAGTGCAAAATACATTTTCACTATGCGAGTTACAATGCAGCCCATGCTAAGAATGGCTAACATTAGCGTGGTGGCTTCGTGGGAGATATTGTTTTCACAACCTGTTTATGTGGAGAATGTTTACAAGTAAAATACTATGTAGCCATGAAAGACCTGTTAACTAGGGATGCACGTTCTGAAGATTGTTTCAACTGATCAATCGTTTATCACCGACCATGTCATATCCCTAATCTGGATATAACAAAAAAAATGGTATTACAAAATATTTGTCATGCAAAAATGTACTGAGAAAAATAGCTGCAATGTAAACGTTTTCCCCCCTCGAGTCTATGTGGACAATAACACTGGCCGGTGTTTAGGTCCACACAGGAGGACAAATTCTCCTGGCCCATATGTTCTAGAGAACACATGATGCAGCTACGAACTACATCAGCGCGACTGCATCCACCACTGTGGCAAAGCTGATTATGGCTAAGGACAGAAACATCACAACAGATTTGTAAAAGTAACAAAAGTGACGTCTATAATACAATGTCTGTGTGTGTTCTTTGTCAATTGACTGTCTGTTGTCGTACTAGAGCGGCTCCAACTACCGGAGACAAATTCCTTGTGTGTTTTTTGGACATACTTGGCAAATAAAGATGATTCTGATTCTGTTTGATAACCAATTATTCATATGTACTGTATTGTAGAGCACTTGGAGGAGAATGCTGCCTGCACCCTCAGCCCTTCACCATCTCCTGCCATGCCTGCAAACAAAGGATTTAATAGAGACAAGACGCTGTTCCATATTGAACTCAGGGCATCATGATGTTGTCTTTCCTGTGGTTGGCACATCAGCGAGGGTGGAAGTAAGAGCAGAGAGCAGACCAGAGAAGCTTGGATGCTCAGGAGTCACCCTGCCTCTAGCTCCAGCACCCACCCAGCCGAAACATCCACAGGGCTTCATAAACGTCGGCGGGAACAAGATGACACCCTCCACTTCCTCCGTGAGTCCAAGGAGGCCAGTCAGAGTCACCGCGAAGAGTTGCTGGCTCAACCGAACTCAGCCCAGCAAGGGTTTGAAGCCCAGATAGGTCGACTGATAGATAATAAGAAATAATTTGATGACATTTTTCTTATAGTTTGCATTTTATGTTTACATATTTGCACTATGTTCACTACCTTATTACTGGGAAAAAAAACTTTTTGAAGTTTTGAAATGTATGGGAAAGAGTAGTGGAGGCTAGACTCAGGAAGTGAGTATTTGCGAGCAACATGGCGAGTATGGTTTCATGCCTAGAAAGAGTACCACAGATATATTATTTGCCTTGAGGATGGCCGGCACGGTGTGTGACTGGTTAGCACATCTGCCTCACAGTTCTGGGGACAGGGGTTCAAATCCCGGCCCCGCCTGTGTGGAGTTTGCATGTTCTTCCCGTGCCTGCGTGGGTTTTCTCCGGACACTCTGGTTCCTCCCAGGTCCCAAAAACATGCGTGGTAGGTTGATTGAGGACTCGAAATTGCCTGTAGGTTTGAATGTGAGTGTGAATGGTTCTTTGTCTCTATGTGCCCTGCGATTGGCTGGCGACCAGTTCAGGGTGTACTCCGCCTCCCGCCTGAAGATAGCTGGGATAGCATCCAGCAGCCCACGACCCTAGTGAGGAGAAGCGGTAAAAGAAAGTTGATGGCTGGATGCCTTGAGGATGTTGATGGAAAAGTGGTACTGCATGCGGAAGTCTGGAGTGGCAGAGAAGTATGTTAGAATAATACAGGATATGTATGAAGGCAGCAGAACAGTGGTGAGGTGTTCTGTAGGTGTGACAGACAAATTTAAGGTGGAGGTGGGACTGCATCAGGGATCAGCGCTGAGCGCCTTCCTTTTTGCAGTGGTGATGGATAGGCTGACAGATGAGGTTAGACTGTAATCCCCGTGGACCATGATGTTTGCAGATGACGTTGTGATCTGCAGTGAAAGCAGGGAGCAGGTGGAGGAACAGTTAGAAAGATGGAGGCATGCACTTGAAAAGAGAGGAATGAAGATTAGCTGAAGACAGAATATATGTGCATGAATGAGAAAGGTGGTGGGGGAAGAGTGAGGCTACAGGGAGAAGAGAGAGCAAGGGTGAAGGACTATATACACATTTATATCTATATATAGATATAGATATGCAATCAATGCAAACTAGAACTAGCAGACATTCTAACAGCTTCTTCCCTCTTGCCATCAACTTCTTAAACAGCTAACTTATTCCATGACAGCATGCTGCCAATTTTTTGTCTTGAGTTCATTGTCACATTTGTGTGGGGCCAATTATATATTACTCGTGCACTCACTGTAGTAGTCTTGCAAAGCTGCACTATTTGCATATCTGTTGTTGACCAATACTGGCCACTCATGCCAGAGTAGCATCCGCTCCATTTGCACACTGACTGAGGAGTATCTGCAACATTTGCACAATCGACATTGTCCCAGATTATCGCGCTACTTCGCGTCACTTTAAACCGCATACACTCCTTGAAGTCTCGGCGCCCTTTGCACAATGGTCATTGCACCGGACTATTGCAGTATTAGTCATTCAAACTGCTCTAAGTGCTAGAGGACTCTGCATCTTTTGCACAATTGTCAAAAAAAAAATTTAAAATGTACCGGCATTACCAGATAACTATTAACCCTTTATTCCTCAGTGACTGTTTTTTGTCAATGTCTTTATGTCTCCAAAGTGTTCTCTGTCAATTGACTGTCTGTTGTCGTACTAGAGCGGTTCCAACTACCGGAGACAAATTCCTTGTGTGTTTTTTGGACATACTTGGCAAATAAAGATGATTCTGATATAGATATACTAGGATAGAGCTAGAAGGATGATGAGGATGGAGCTGCCAGCCAAGAGAGCTAGAGGAAGACCAAAGAGAAGGTTGATGGATGTCATGAGGGAAGACATGAGGGCAGTTGGTGTTGGAGAGGAGGATGCAGGAGATAGGCTTACATGGAAAAGGATGACATGCTGTGGCGACCCCTAAAGGGACAAGCCCAAAGGAAAAGAAGTTCCAAGTGTCCTATGCCCTTGTATTTAATGTATAATTGGTTCCTTTTATCTTTTAACAGTTAACACCTTATTGGGAATGCTGTGGTAGAGGACTTGACCAGGAGGTCATTCTTTCACACACTACCTAGAGTAATGGTTTCATTAAAAAAAAAAAAAAAAAAAAAGAATAAATAAAAACCTAGCGAATCAGCACAAAGGCAAACAAAATAACGAAGAAAAAGCTACTCTATGGTAAAACAAGCTCAGCTAAACAATCATTACTTAGATATGTTCCTGCTTATATTATGACTGTGTCAGGTAAGTTTAGCAGGCTATATGTGCATTTCATTTCATAAAACCGTGTCTGGGGATTGTATGGAAAACAATGATTCCTTGGCCATGCTCACTAAAATGTGGAGGCATCTCGAAGAGACAGTCACGTGTCGTTTTTTTAAATCAAGGGTAATAGTCTGTTCTGCTGTAAACATTCACCATCATGTAATTGAGGAGAATCCAGATTTGACAGGAAGCTGCTAATTAGGTTAAGGTCCAGCAGGCGTCCTTTAGTGGCCGCCTCGCATAGCAGGGCCTCAGGGAGGAATGTAGAGTCTATCAGTTGTGTGTGTGTGTGTGTGCGTGTGTGTATTGGGGGGGGTTTGCTTTGACAACTGGATCAGAGTCACTAATATACACATATACACACAGTGGGTATGGAAAGTATTCAGACCGCCTTACATTTTTCACTCTTTGTTATATTGCAGCCATTTGCTAAAATCATTTAAGTTCATTTTTTTCCTCATTAATGTACACACAGCACCCCATATTGACAAAAAAAAAAAAAAAAAAATCAGAATTGTTTACATTTTTGTAGACATGAAAACACCTGAAGGATATGTTTTGTACGCACACACGTGCTTCTGATACCAAAAGGAAATCTATCTGAAAAAGCATGTCCTTGGCACTTATCAAATTTACACCCGCATAAAAAGGTAAATACCCTGCAAGGCTGTACAGATACAAGCTGCTTATTGTCCTTTCTATTACAGCTTTATGGAAATTACAGACATCACCCATCATTGGCCCTGAACAGAAGATTGTCTACCTTGTGAAAATTATCAGCCAATGTACAGTCCTCCTGGAATATATCAACCAATAAAAGACCTCATATTGTAGTAGGAGTGGTAAATATGATGGGGAATGACAGGTATATGCTACACATCTTATCTGGATTTATCTTTTTTTTTTTTAAATTCCCAGTTCTATTTCATTGGGAAAACCAACAAGGATCCACCTCACGACATTACCATTGCAGAACATGACGGGACAACCTTTTGTTATGCCTTGAACTCAGTCAAGGAAACCTACACTTTGTCACAACATTGTCATCTAATTATTTGAATACTGCTCTCTGAAATACTTCTGTCACAGAATGCACATTTTGTTCATTAAATAGTGGTATTTAATATTGATGAAATAGGATAATGTACTGTTTGTATAGGTATGTTCTGCTATGTTAATAAGACTAGTTAATTTTTTATATATTTTTATTTGCGAATTTTAATAACCTATATTACATCAACAGTAGACACGTAGCAGTTTATCAAAATCAATAAAATAAAGTAATTTACTGCTTAAAGATGTGAAACCTATTTATATTGAACATTAATGCGTAATGGCCCTCAACAGCTGTTGCAGTTTGTCATCTGGCACCTTGCTGGGAAAATTAATTGCCAATCCCTGCTCCTAGTTGTTGTTCGGAATAGATTAAGACTATAACAAAACCTTACCTTTATATTGCCATCATAGCCTAAAAAGTGAAAAAAAAGCGCCGAACATATGACACTTTTATTCACGCAATGACTGAATGAATCGATGAATAGTGTTTACAAATCATGGCATGAAAAATGTTTCTGTCAGTCTACATGCCTTAGATGTCACAATTCGTATGGTGGGGGCAGATGGAGCCAAATTCAGGGAGCCATGCCTGACTGAATTTTAAGCAGTAAACTCAAGTAGGATTTTTTTACCAATAAAATAAAAATAAGCCTAGTAGCAGCGAAATAAAAAAATGCAAAGAGCCAAAAACACAGAGATACTCTTTGGCCTGGTGGCAGAGTCACTATACAGATATAAGACAACAACCAGAGAAAGACCGAACAGACAAGAAAACTAAATGCATACAGACCAACGAAACAAGAAGAAGAAGAAGAATCACTTTTTATTGTCATGAACATGTCATGCATGCACATGAAAATTTTTTCTCTACATTTTACCCATCACAGTGAACACATACACATGTTAGTGGAACACACTGGAGCAGAGGGCAGCTGAAGCGCCCGGGGAGCATTTTCAGGGTATCAGTGTCTTGCTCAAGGACGCTTAAAAAAAGAGAATTTGAATAGCATCGGTTTTACATTGTCTTGAATGTTAAAATAACAACACAATTCTATAATGTTGATAATGCTACCCAAACATGCTTCATCTAAGGCTTCTGGTGAGCCAAAAAAGAAGGGGAAGTGACTGAACATTCATGAGAAGGTGAAACTTTGACATAAGGAAGGACAATCTTACGTCGCTGTTACCCGACATTACGGAATGCTTAGAACAGATGAGAGGATTCTTGCCCTGATACTGGCCCAATTACGATAACCCTACTACGCCAAAATGAAAAGTCCAGCATGTTTAATTTTTTGGGATATCTTGTATGTAGTGTGACATATCAACGACAACTCTCCGACAGCCCATCTTAACATCAACCAATAGGATTGCGTATTGAGACCGACGCATGGCCTCCTGTGCTTGCCGTTATCAACAGAATTATTCGCCGTTGTCGACATTTATTCACACGCACAAACCAATGTTTACCGAAGCTTTAGAGCAGGATTTGACAGAACACTGACATGCCGATCCATTGTTTGACAACAACTTGTTGTCGCCATGGTAACGGTTCTATCTGGTTACGGTGAAAGATGAAATGTTTTCTGGTTACGCCTCCCAACACTGTTAAATTTGACAATGTCAGGGCTGCTGTTTCAGCACCCTGAGTCCAGCCCGTGTGTGTGTGTGTGTCATGAGTGCTTTGCAGGGTTGACGAGTTGGAGTCTAGCAGCTGCACCTTGTCATCCTAATTACACCTGACTACTCTTAAGACGCTGTGGGACTCCAACTCGTCGCCAGACTATCAACGCTCTACGTCAAGTTCGTAGCCTAGCCTAGCCACCTTGCCTATCTTTTTGCTTTCTGAAGACATAGTGAGTTACCGCTACCGAATTCTTGTTCTTTGTCCCCAGTCTGCCATCTGCCCTTGCTCCCCGCAAACCAGTGCTCACCTCTTGCGGTCCACTCCTACCCTGCCAGACCGGTCCTCGTTGGAACCCTGCCAATACCTGATTTAGTTCTTGGAGTTCCTTTGTTCACTTCCAAGCTGCAATAAATTATTCACAAACTCACCTCCCTGTCCTCTCTACATCTGGATCCAACTTGCAACCTGAATGCTGACAGCATGGTCGGGCCTGTCATAGACCCAGCGGAGACGGATCCCCTTCGCCAAACAGTTACCGGAAAGAGCTTTTGGAGCAACACGACCAAGCCCTCACCCTGCTGATTCAAATGGTACGTGATTTCTCACAAGCTCTCACATCCCGCCAAAATCAATTTGTCTTACTCCAACCTTGCGCACAGCCACCTGCTGCAGCATCCACCACTCCTACTGCCCCCCTCACCCACGTAATGCGTGAACCGTATGCACCCGCACCAGCCCCTTACGACGGCAATCTAGGGTCTTGTTGCGCCTTTTTGGTGGTCCAGTGTTCACTTGTGTTTGAACAGCAACCGCAGTCGTACTCCACCGACAACGCTAAAATTGCCTATCTCATCGGCTGTCTCCGGGGTACAGCGCTCTCGCGGGCCACAGCGGAATGGGAGAAACGGTCAGCCGTCTGTGCGTCAAAATTTCTTTTTCCATGGAGATGAAGAATATTTTTGACCACCCAGTGCGCGGGAGGGAGGCCGCTAAACGGCTGATGTCACTCCGACAAAGCTCTCGCAGTGTGGCTGAATTTGCGATCACTTTTCGGACTCTCGCTGCCAGGAGTAACAGTAATGATGAGGCACTACAGGAAGTTTTGAGGGGGGCCCTAAATTAGTCTCTTAAAGACGAGTTGGCCTCCAGGGATGAGCCAAGCTCCCTAGATCAGCTGATTTTTCTATCAGACTGTATTGTTGTCTCCGTGAGGGGAGGAAGGAACGCAACTCGAAGTCACAGACTCCGCCTACCCCGCTTCCTTCTCCACAGCACTCCACGCTCAAATCCTCCTTTGAGCCGCAGACTTCGTCACCAGCCCCGCTTCCCGAGATCGGTGAACCCATGCAACTTGGCCGAACAAAACTCTCAGATTTGGAGAAAACACGCAGGAGAACCTTTAATCTGTGCTTGTATTGTGGAGAGGCGGGCCACTACATCGCAAACTGTCCCACACGTCCATCAAACTGGCAATAAAGGAGGAGTTGGTGAGTCAGAATGCAAGTTCCTCCTCTTCTGTCCGTTTTCAGATCTCTGCTACCATCTGCTGGAATGATCCGTCTCTGCCCGTTTTAGCCCTAGTAGACTCTGGAGCTGACGAGAATCTCGTTGACCACCGCCAAGTTAAACAGATGAAAATTCATCTACTGGCTCTGACCACTCCCAAGAATACCACTGCCCTTGATGGGCGGCTGATCACCCATATCCAGCAAGAGACTGCTCCCGTTTCCCTCAAGCTATCAGGTAACCATCTTGAGACTTTAAGTTTTCATGTTTTCCCTGGTCTTCAAGTTCCAATCGTGCTTGGCTTGCCTTGGCTGAGGCTCTATAACCCCAGCATCGACTGGACCGTTCCCAAGATCACCTCATGGAGCAATTTCTGTCATGAGAACTGCTTGCGATCTGCTGCGGTGCCCCCAAGTGGCCGAAGTCAGAGTAAATCCCCTGACCTATCAGGTGTCCCGCTCAATTTACCATGACCTAGCTCCAGTATTCAGCAAACACCATGCCACCTCTCTAACCCCACACAGGCCTTACGATTGCGCTATTGAACTACAGCTCGGTGCATCTCTCGTCCAGAGCGGGAGGCCATGGGGACCTACATCAGCGAGTCATTGGCCGCAAGTATTATCCGGCCCTCCTCTTCCCTGGTGGGGGCAGGCTTCTTTTTTGTGGACAAAAAAGACAAGACCCTCCGTCCATGTGTGGACCATCTGGGCTTAATAACATCACCAATAAGAATAAGTACCCCTTGCCCCTGATTGACTCTGCCTTTTCCCCCCTTCGCGGGGCAACAGTTTTCACCAAGTTGGATCTGCGCCAGGCCTACAGGCCTTGTCCACATTCGGGAGGGAGGGAGACGAGTGGAAGACAGCATTTAACGCCCATAGAGGGCACTACGTGTACATCGTAATGCGTTACGGCCTGACCAATGCCCCTGCTGTCTTCCAGCTACTAGTCAATGACGCCCTGTGTGACATGATAAAAAAATGTGTTTTTGTGTACCTGGATGACATCCTGGTTTTCTCCCGTTCAGTCGCAGATCATGGACGACATGTTAGACAAGTACTTCAGAGACTCAACAAGAACAAGTTGTACGTTTAACGATATGTGCTCTGCGATCGACTGGACTGATTTGTGTTTTTGTTTTAGCTGTAGTTTGTCACTCAGTTTTTAGTTTTTGACCTATTACCTTGTTGTGTAATGCTCCCCCTTGCTGTCGTTGATTTTACTGTATTCAAAAGCTGCACAAGTTACCAAAGTAAACAAGTTTATGGCTTGTTAGAGAGTCACACTGAGGTTACTCTGTCTCACTTTAGTCTTGTACTATCAGTTTGTTGGAATGCTCTTATTAAATTGCATACTGCTGTCTGCATGACCTGCCATGAAAAAATATAAAAAATATGTTTACTGTAAATTGCACACCACTCCTACTCAAATACCATCTGCCGCCCAAATTGTGCTGTGCACACAACCTCTGGAGATAGACCTCCCCCTGATTGGCTCCTGAGGAGACCAGATTCCACATCAGCCTGACAACCTAATCATTGTTCATGCTCTTGACTTATGGCTGTTTTCATTTCCTCCACACAGATCTTTACACACAGTAAGCAGCTTTCTGAAATGCCTAATGGCATGCCTTCATTTTGAGAGGATATATTTAACATAATATCATTGTATATTTTATGATGTTCAGTGTAATTAATTCATTGTAAAAAATAATGTTAATCTACAGAAGTCATCAGCCATGGTTTCTTTTTCTGCTCATTATGGTTGGAATGCGCATTACTTCCACCTAAAAGAATTAAAGGAATATGACGATGAAAACGACGACTACTATTACTACTACTAATAATAATCATCATCATCATCATAATAAAAACATATACCCCTTTTTTAAGGATATTTCAAATGTAACGCTGGCGTGATTTGAGTTTTTGTTTATCTTTTGTATTGTCTTTGGTTTGACACTGGAATGGAGTATTTCTCTTTTGGCTTGTGTTATGAC
The DNA here is from genome assembly GCF_024500385.1 of Phyllopteryx taeniolatus. Taxonomy (NCBI): domain Eukaryota; kingdom Metazoa; phylum Chordata; class Actinopteri; order Syngnathiformes; family Syngnathidae; genus Phyllopteryx; species Phyllopteryx taeniolatus. Next base: position 16,249,077 of record NC_084522.1, read on the forward strand.
CAGCTTTTGTATTATCAGGGTTTTTTTTATTTCCCCTGTCTGCAGACCCTTCGCCACACCTCAGTCTCAAAGGGAAGGGTGGGGGCACATGAAATGCATGGGGGGCCCCCAATTATTATTATTACTGTACTGGCTGGAGGGCTCTCGGTGCTGGTGGAGACAGGTTGGAGCAAAAAGACATGAAATGTTGGGTGGATCTTGAGGGACTGAGGGAGCTTTAACTGAACCGATGTGGGATTTATGATTTTAGTGATCGGAAAGGGACCGGATCATTGCCTGCCACCGTGGGGGACCTAGGTTCAAGACCCCGACTGGACCATCCGCCAACATCCCCCCGGACTCACGGCTGTGGTGTCCTTGAGCAAGACACTGATACCCCGAAATGCTCCCCGGGCGCTTCAGCTGCCCCCTGCTCCAGTGTGTTCCACTAACATGTGTATGTGTTCACTGTGATGGGTGAAATGCAGAGAACAAATTTTGTGTGCATGGATGCATGTTCATGACAATAAAAGGTGATTCTTCTTCTTCTTCTTCTTCTTCTTAACAACATAAAATCTTATACAAAGTGCAAAATCTGTGTGAGACACATGATTATGATCTCACCATCTGCGTTGCTAAATTTCCTTGTCTCCAAAATGTGTGTACACAGGGGTTAGCATTTCCATACTTGTGTGCACTTTTTCCAAGCCATCCATCTATCCATTTTCTTCTGCTTATCTGAGGTCAATTCGTGGGGCAGCAGCTTAAACAGGGAGGCCAAGACTTCCCTCTCCTCACCCACTTCGTCCAGCTTTTCTGGGGGGATCCCATGCCAGCGGAGAAACGTAGTCTCTCAAGTGTGACCTGGGTTGTCCCCGGGGCCTTCCCCTAGTGGGACATGCCCGGAACACCTCACCAGGGGGCATCCTACCCAGATGCCTGAGCCACCTCAAGTTGCTCCTATCAATGCGGAGGAGCAGCGGCTCGACTCTGTAAGTCTCCCGGATGGCTGAGTTTCTCATACTATGTCTAAGAGAGAGCCTGGACACCCTGCAGAGGAAACTAATTTCGACCACTTGTAGCCGCGATTTTCTTCTTTCGGTCACGACCCATGGCTCGTGACCATAAGTGAGGATAAGTACATAAAATGACCGGTAAACCAAGAGCTTCACCTTTCAGCTCAGCTCCGTCATCACAACCGATACAGAGTCTGCATGTCTGGAGATGCTGCCTGTTGATCTCCCATTGTAGTCACTCGTGAAACAAGACCCTGAGATACTTGAACTCCTCCACTTGAGGCAGGATCTTTTCCCTGACCCGGAGAAGGCACTCCATTCTTTTCCCGTTGAGGACCAAGGCCTCAGATTTGGAGGTGCTGATTTTCATCTCAGCCACTTCACACTATGCTGCGACCGGCTCCAACGACCGTTGAAGATCACGTTTTGATGAAGCCATCAGAACCACATCATCTGCAAAACTCACAGACTTAATACTGATGTCATCAAACCGGACTCCCTCAACACTTTGGTTGAGCCTAAAAATGATGTCCATAAATGTAATGGACAGAATCAGTGACAAAGGGCAGCCTTGTCGGAATCCAACTCTCACTTTAAACAAAATTACTGCTGGCAATGCAAATCAAACTTTGAAACTGGTCATACAGGGACTGAATAGCCCATATCAAGGGGTCCAGTACCCCATTCTCCCAGAGCACCCCACTGCAGAAATCCATTAGGGACACAGTTGAGCACCTTCTCCAAGTCCTCAGGCAAACTCCCACACACCCTCGAAGACCCTGCTGTGGGTGTAGAGCTGGTCCACTGTCCCACAGCCAGGACGAAAACCACACTGCTCCTCCTGAATCTGAGATTCGACTACCTAACAGACCCTCCTCTCCAGAACCACTGAACAGACCTTACTAGGAAGGCTGAGGAGTGTAAGACCCCTATAGTGGGAACACACCTTCCAGTCACCCTTCTTAAAAAAGGGGAACCACCACCCCAGTCTGCCAATCCAGATGCACAGTCCCCACGCAATGTTGCAGAGGTGTGTCAACCAGAACAGACCCACAACATCCAGAGCCTTCAGCAACCCTGGGCGGACCTCGTCCTCCCCTGGGCCCCTGCCACGGAGGAGCTAATTAACCACCAGAACATGCGAACTCCACACAGGTGGGGCCGGGGATTGAACCCCGGTCCTCAGAACTGTGAGGCAGACGCTTTAACCAGTCGCCCACTCAGACCATACATTGTAAATATTTTTGTGCTGGACACTTCCAGACATGCACATTGTAGTTGACAATTTTACATGCGGTTAGTCTTCCCACCGGCTAGAGGGCATAAATTCATTATTTTAGGTTACAAGGTGAAAGTTGTCTTTGACAAACAGTTGCACAGAAGTTAGAAGTGTTCCTTTTTATGCATCGACATCAATCTTCTCAATCCTTTCGTTCCAGCCCTTTGAGTGGAAATACGAGTAAGTGTATATATTTTTAGTAGACACTATATTCTGCCTCATTTTTATACAATTTTTCATGACGTAACACCTTTGAATTTTATGTATATTTGATTGTTTGTGTGTGTATTCTATTGCACTTTTTTAACAAATACATTATCTGTATTTCAGTTTTACACCTTTTTTGTAATAAATCATGTCAAACACAACATCTGCCTGTTCCTCAGAGGAAGTGTTTCCAACCGGAGTTTAACAGCCAGTGAATCTTATTACAACAGGAGTTACATTGGGTAAATATTCAGCTTTCTTCAGGGAGTAGTGCAGGGCAAGTTAATGCGGGCGGCGGACTGGGATTCACTACATCTGGGCTGTTTCTGGCCCAGAGACTCCACTCCCCTGCCGTGCCTGTCACCCAGGTTTTAAAGCATCACACAAATTCATCCCCCATGTCTTTTAATGCATGACATATATACATGTTCTGTGGAGCTGTTTGGTCCAGATCGGGGGGGCAGGCTGTAGGTCACCAGTTCCCGGTACCCTCCTCCCAACCTGTCTTGGCCCACCGGCTCACCCTCTGGGTGTTGGCTACTTCTCTGGGCTCAGCTTGGTTTGAGGGTATCTCACTCTCCCGGGGGTTGACGGTGGTAGGGCGCGTGGGATGGTGGGTGGGGTGGTCGTTGGCCGACGGGACGGCATTAAGTTCCTGCGTTCTAATCTTGGTGGCCGGTTGGGGTGCTTCGGTGGGGCTGGCGGACCGCCCTGGGTCCTTTAGCGTTGGTGGTGTCCTGACAGCCAGGCTACACCTGAGTGTGCCCCCTGCGTAACCGTACAGCAACTCCAGGACACTTGGGTGACGTGTCGATTCCCTTGCTTGTGTCCGTAGAAACACACCCAAGGGACTTTGTCCTTAGTTGTGTGGGGCCACTCCCTAATTGCTATACAAAGGTCTTATGACTTTGCACCTCCTGGATGGTCTTCTCACCTGCGCTCAGGTTCTGCAGTTGTTGAGATAATACTGTACGTATCCTCTCCCACCACAATTCCATTGCACTGCTGGGTTCACTGCCCATGTCCTGTTCTGTTCCCATTCTGTCCCTCTCCTGTCCTATCCTATCTTGTCCAGTCACTCCCTCACAGGGTGGAGCACTACTACCCGCATTAATGTAACATTGTAGTGTTGTAATGTTTCATTTTTTGTTTGTTTTTCTTACAGCTAGTGTCCTGTCTTGTTTTTGGTTTTTTGTCTGTCTTCTCTTTTCTCACTCTCCTCTCTCAAACCTCGTTCTGTCCGACTGTGATTTTTAATAAATAGCCATCATAATACAAATAACCACAGAGGGACAATATAAAACTCTCCTGTTGCACAGAAAAACTGTTCTGGCATAAAAGGTATACAGATCCTTTATACGGCATGACAAAGCAGCCGAGCAGGCAGGGGAATGCACGCGGGCGTCCTTTTGAAGCTTCGCCAGTGGGGATTTTGAACCCCGATTCCATTGATTCATCTAGCAAATCTACAGTACGCTCCCTGCCCAACAAAATGGATAAGCTGCAGCCCGGGTCCAACTTCACCATGCGGACTGCGTCACGGAGCTTTCAGGGCAAACAAAAGTTGGGAGAATATGCTTCTACTTGAAGAAAGGTTGGTGTATGGCTGTCTCAGAGGTTAACAAACACTGCAGCCGGATTTGGAGCTCCATTTAAACTCAAAGCCGATCTACTCACCGCGTGAGTCTTCCTCCTTCATATTTACTGTACATTTCACCCTAGGCTAACACGAGCAGCGCGCCGCAATTGCTGGCTGAACAGGTAACTGAAGTGAAACAAAAGGCCCCAGATTCACCCGTTGTCAATTTTAGGGACTTCAACAGAGCAAAACTCAACAATGAACTTCCTAAATAGAAGCAGGACATTGACTCTCCCAAGGGAGAACAACATTTTAGACCACTACTACACCATGCTGAAAGACTCATATCGCTCTGTTGCACACACACATCTTCTTCTTTTCCTTTTGGCTTGTCCCGTTAGGGGTCGCCACAGTGTGTCATCGTTTTCCATGTAAGCCTATCACCTGCATCCTCCTCCCGAACACCAACTGCCCTCATGTCAATCAATCAACCTTGTCTTTGGCCTTTCTCTGGCTCTTTTGCCTGGCAGCTCTATCCTCAACATCCTTCTACCAATATACTCACTATCTCTCCTCTGGATGTGTCCAAACCATGCAAGTCTGCTCTCTCTAACTTTCTAACTTTGTCTCCAAAACATCTAACCTTGGCTGTCCCTCTGATGAGCTCATTTCTAATCCTATTCAACCTGGTCACTCCTAGAGAGAAACTCAACATCTTCATTTCTGCACCTCAAGCTCTGCTTCCTGTTGTCTCTTCATTGCCACCAGTATTTAAGGTCTTCCACCTTCGCTATCTCTTCTCCCTGTAGCCTCACTCTTCTCCCTCCACCCTTCTCATTTATGGGCATATCCATCACCACTGCAAACTAGAAGGGGATCAGGGCTGATCCCTAATGCAGTCCCACCTCCACCTTAAAGTCCTCTGTCACATACCTACAGCAAACCTCATCTCTCTTCTGCTGCCATCATACATGCCCTGTACCATTTTAATGTACATGTACTTCTCTGCCACTCAAGACGTCCGCATGCAGTACCACAGTTCCTCTCTGGGTACTCTGTCATAGGCTTTCTCTAGATCTACAAAGACACAATGTAGCTCCGTCTGACATTCTCTGTATTTCTCCATCAACACCCTCAAGGCAAACAGCATCTGTGGTACTCTTTCAAACCTTGAAACCATACTGTTGCTCGCAAATACTCACGTCTGTCCCGAGTCTAGCCTCCAATACTCTTTCCCATAACTTCATTGTGTAGCTCATCAACTTTATTCCTCTATAGTTCCCACAGACCTGCACATCACATTTTTGTTCGTGAAAATGGGCACCATCACACTTTTCCTCCATTCTTAAGGCATCTTCTCACCCGCAAGAATTCTGTTGAACAAGCTGTTCAAAAACTCCACAACCACCTGCCCTAGATGCTTCCATACCCCCACAGGAATGTCATTAGGACCAACTGCCTTTCCATTTCTCATCCTCTTTAATGCCTTTCTAACTTCCCCTTACTAATCATTGCCTCTTCCTGGTCCACCACACTTGCCTCTTCTACTCTTCCTTCTCTTTCATTTTCCTCATTGATCAACTCCTCTGAGTATTCTTTCCATCTGTCCAGCACACCACTGGCACCAGTCAACACATTTCCATCTCTATACTTAATCACCCTAACCTGCTGCACATCCTTCCCATCTGTATCCCTGTCTGACCAAGATCTATACATCTTTTTCTCCTTCTGTCCCACTTCTTCTTAGCTAACCTCTTTCCTTGTATGATTTCCTGTACTTTGAGTTTCCACCACCAAGTCTCCTTCTCCCCTTTCCTACCAGAAGATACATCAAGTAATCTCCTACCGGTCTCTCTGATCACCTTGGCTGAAGCGGTCCAGTCTTCTGGAAGCTCCTCCTGTCTACCGAGAGCTTGTCTCACCTCTTCTCGAAAAGCCCCACAACAGCTTCCACCACGTGGTTCTCTCCTCTGCCTTTGTCATTTTAATCTGCATCCCCACCACCAGAGTCATCTTGCACACCACCACCTTATGCTGTCGAGCCACACTCTCCCCTACCACTACCTTACAGTCAGTAACCTCCTTCAGATTTCTTCATCTGCAGACGATGTAATCCACCTGCGTGCTTCTACCTCTGCTCTTGTAGGTACCCCTATGTTCCTGCCTCTTCTGGAAGAAAGTGTTCACTCCAACCACTTCTATCCTTTCTGTAAAGTCTACCACCCTCTGTCCCTCCAAGTTCCTTTCCTGGATGCCAAATTACCCATCACTTCTTCATCACCCCCGTTTCCTTCACCAACATGTCCATTACAATCTGCACCAATCACGACTCTCTCTCTTTCTGGGATCTTCAAAACTACTTCATCTCTTTCTCTTTCACCTCTAGGTCACATACCTGTGGGGCATAGCCACTAATCACATTATACATAACACACTCAATTAAACATTCATCACTTGACCTGATGAGACACCTCCAAGTCATTCTTAGGCATCTCTCCCTTTAAAATAACCCCTACTCCATTTCTCTTCCCATTTACACCATTGTAAAATTATTCGAGCCCTGCTCCCAAGCTTCTAACCTTACTGCCTTTCCACCTCCTCTCCTGGACACACAATATTCCACCCTTTCTCCTTATCATCATGTCCAACCAGCTCCTGAGCTTTTCCTGTCATAGTCCCATCATCATCCCATTTGAAGTCCCCACAATCAGTTCTAGGCTCCGTGCTTTCTTCTTCTCTTTCTGCCAAAGAATCTGCTTTCCACCTCTACTTCTCCTCCTCCTCCTTCGACCCACAGAAGCTGAATTTTCACCGGCGGCCTGTAGGTTAACTGACTTTGTTAGCCTGGGCCACCACCAATCCGGTATGGAATTCTTTAGATGAACGCTCATATTTGTTTGGCAAAGTTTCTTCCTGACGCAACCCTGTGCATTTATCCGGTCTTGGGACCACTCTTTGGACTTGCTTGTGCCCCCCATAGGGCTGCATTCCACTTAATACCAACATACAGGAACATAATTCAATCTACAAAGCCTCATACATGTATATATATATATATATATATATATATATATATATACGTACGGAGTGGCGAGACGTAACTTCGCATACAGACGCTAAATTAATCAACAGCCATAATCAACAGAAGCAAGACACAGACATTTGCTTTGGCATGCCGATGCTAAGGGAATTACAAGCACCCGGACCAAAGATACAGAGTTCGCCCGAGGATGCTAAGTTAATTAATTTCCACCGCCAGCCAGCCCGGAGGATTTCACCAACAAAGGCTCCTCCACTCTGCTGGGTACCGCGCCACTTGGCTCCCTGCAGATCTGTTCTTTGTGGCCTCCACATGCACCCTGGTGGGAGCTTTCCTGCAATAAACTCCCACACCCTTATCTGATTTCCACTTTATACTATACTCCAATAAACACCCTTGTTTACCCACTGACCAGTTACGCCATAAGACTCTATATCACCACTGTGTCAGGTATTGAACCTGACACAGTGGTGCTGAGAGATTTCCTAACTGCTCTGCTCTGCCAGTAATGTTTATACAAGTACAATTCCCGAGAGTTACCTTTGTGGAAAACATAGGTTTGTACTTATCAACTCTAGTCACAGGAAACACGCTTTCCCAACTCATACATGTATTACTAGGATTAGTATAACATCGATGACACAATTTTGTGGAATGATGGCTGGTATTATCTGTAATAATGGTCTAGGGCCCATGCACACAGATCTTGTGGGTCAGATTAGCATCTTGTTCTACCATAAGCAACCAATTATTATTCTGTCCTGAAACTCCTGTAATGGACTGAATTTCCCAATCAAAATCACTTTGTGATATGCGATTTACTACCACCCTTGCTGGTTTGGTGTACCGACTCACTTGGGGGTTCTCTAATAGAGTCATGGTTTTGTTTTCGCAAATTATTATTGCGAAATAGGGGTCTGTTCTAGTAGAATATGCCCACAAGAGAATACCCCATCAAGATGTGTTAAAAACAGCCGCGTCAGGCGGTCTAAGAGGGTCACTTCCCATGGTTAATTTCATATTTAACATTGATCCTTGTTTTTCAAGTGTTATCTTTTTATGAAAGTACTTTACCTTGTGACTTTGTCCTGTGGACCAATAGTCACCCTCTTGGATAGTAATTAGAGAATTCCAACTCAAATCTAATACATGTCCTGTAAGGTACCACCAATACGTCTCATAACCTTTTCCAGTTATCTGTTGGGTGTTTGCAAATCCCTTTAAATTAGCAATTGGGAGCCTCAATTTAGTCGTAGTGTTTGGTGCAGACTATCCAGGGAATGACAGGAATTGGTGTTCCTGACTGTCCGCTACTATGCCTAACCCTGTGTAAGAGTAAGGGTTGAGTGGTTACTTTATGGTCCGTTCGTTTAACCTTGGGTGGTTCCCACAAATACCATACTAACAGAAAAATCCAAATAACAGATAGTGTTGACATCCAACACCCAATAGCTGATTTTAAACACTGAGGGGTCATTCTGGTTGAAATATCCCCTCTACTTTAGTTTGGTGTCTTATGAAATCTTCACGGACTTTCGGGTCTTCCCAGATTCTAAACGTCTGAGACCAGCAGCAGCGCCCTATCCCCACTATACACAGTGTTGGTGGTGCACTGCTTCCCCCTCCTGAGACACCGGATGGTGGACCAGAATTTCCTCGAAGCCGTCCGGAAGTCTTTCTCCATGGCCTCACCGAACTCCTCCCATGCCCGAGTTTTTGCTTCAGTGACTGCCAAAGCTGCATTCCGCTTGGCCAGCCAGTACCCATCAGCTGCCTCAGGAGTCCCACAGGCCAAAAAGGCCCGATAGGACTCCTTCTTCAGCTTGACGGCATCCCTCACCGTTGGTGTCCACCAACGGGTTCAGGGATTGCCGCCACGACAGGCCACAGCAGCGGTCGGCCGCCTCAACATGGTCCACTCGGACTCGATGTCCCCCGCCTCCCCCGAAACATGAGCAAAGTTCTGTCGGAGGTGGGAGTTGAAACTCCTTCTGACAGGGGATTCCGCCAGACGTTCCCAGCAGACCCTCACAATACGTTTGGGCCTGCCACGTCGGACCGGCATCTTCCCCCACCATCGGAGCCAACTCACCACCAGTTGGTGATCAGTTGGCAGCTCCGCCCCTCTCTTTACCCGAGTGTCCAAGACATGCGGCCGCAAGTCCGATGACACGACCACAAAGTCGATCATCGAACTGCGACCTAGGGTGTCCTGGTGCCAAGTGCATGTGTGGACACCCTTATACTTGAACATGGTGTTTGTTATGGACAATCCGTGATGAGCACAGAAGTCCAATAACAGAACACCGCTCGGGTTCTGATCCGAGGACTGGTACCAGAGCCCAAGCTGTGCGTGGAGTCGAGTCCGATTATATCTAGTCGGAACTTCTCGACCTCACACACCAGCTCGGGCTCATTCCCTGCCAGAGAGGTGACATTCCACGTCCCTACAGCCAGCTTCTGTAGCCGGGGATCAGATCGCCAAGGTCCCCGCCTTCGGCCACCGCCCAGCTCGCACTGCACCCGACCCCTATGGCCCCTCCCACAGGTGGTGAGCCCATGGGAAGGGGGACCCACATTATCCTTTCGGGCTGTGCCCGGCCCGGTCCCATGGGTGCAGGCGCTCGCCTTCGAGCCCCACCTCCAGGCCTGGCTCCAGAGGGGGACCCAGATGACCCGCGTCCGGGCAAGGGAAACCTGAATCCATTAATTGTATTCGTCATAGGGGTTTTTGGAGCCGTGCTTTCTGGTTCCTCACCTAGGACCTGTTTGCCATGAGTGACCCTGCCAGGAGCATAAAGCCCCAGACAACTTAGCTCCTAGGATCATTGGGACACACAAACCCCTCCACCACGATAAGGTGTCGGCTCAAGGAGGGGTTGGGTCCATCCATCCATCCATTTTCCACACCGCTTACCCTGGTTAGGGTTGCTGGACGCTGGAGCCTATCCCAGCTGACTTCGGGCGAAAGGCGGACTACACTCTGAACTGGTCGCCAGTCAGTCGCAGGGCACATATAGACACGGACAACCATTCGCACTCACATTCACACCGTCACTGAGTGGGAACTGAACCCACACTGCCTGCACCAAAGTCAGGCGAGTGTACCACTACACCATCAGTGACTGAGGGGTTGTGTATATTTGTTAAATGTTTTATATTATTAAGTTTTATTTCATTAAAAGAGTAGTCTTATGTGAAATACATGACACAGCTGCGTCTTCTGTTCTTGCAAGCTGAGAAAATCTGCCTGCAATTTTAATTGGGGAAACATTTTTCCTCAGATTTTGACAATTGAGATGCTTTTATGTGGAAAAGAGCTGCTTTTAAGTGACTATATACAGTAATCCCTTTTTTATCGAGGGGGTTGGGGCCAGACCACTCCGCAATAGGTCGAATCTGTGAAGTATCGACCAAACATTTTTCTTTTCTTAACCTCTGTAGAATCTTACTGATCTTTCCTACACTCCTATTGACTTCTATCATACTTTTTCTAACCTCTTAAACATATAAACATATGTATATTTGATTCCTTGAAATACTGTATGTGTTTTGAATGAATTTTTCTTGCTTTTTTTCCCAAGTTTCAATGTTGTAGGCTTGGGAGTGTTTGTTTTATCACAAAAAAATTACAACATACACTCAAAACCCACGATATAGAAAATTCTGCACAATATGATGCAATGAAATAAAATGCAACATACTAAATCTGAACTAGGTGGCGCTAGCGAGGGAACACTCTCGTCCATAATCTTGATTTTGTTTTGTTTTGCCTGTGAACGAAAGCCATTTACATTCCAGAGGATCATACTAACTTACGAACTTGTACGTTATCCAGTCCAAGATAACAGATGAAGGTTGTTGCTCAAGGCCAGTGAATGCCCTCCCTCATATCCTTCCTGCATTTTGTTTTCAGTGGCAGTTTCTTGTTATTGGTCAGCGGGTGAAAAGTGGAAGACACAGCATCAACAGTGCTTAAGTAGAAGAATCTGCTGGATCCCAGTCAGCTGGCTGCAGACTTCAGCTCACAGCAGGGAGCCTCAGTTGGACGGCGCAATCATAACCACCCCACGTCTGAACTGAACACGATAAGGCTTCATTACCATAAGTGTATTTTCTCCGATTTAAATGTTTGCTAAAACAAAAGGGCAGTTTATTATGTTTCTTTCATCGGGGTACCATTGAAGGTGTCCGCTTTGAGAGGAGGTGGGGATGGTTAGTGGCGGCGAGACAATGAAATCCCACGAAGGCTGACGGAAACAGCTTGACGTGAATACAAGGCTGGAAGGACGGATGGATTTTTCCGGCGGGATCAGCCTGTCCAGCCCCCACAAAGGACCCACAAGACACACTCACAAAAGAGAGAATCTGACAGTTGGTCCAGTCTGCAGGCCATCATCTCCAGAGGAGACGAGCTGACCACAAGCTCCTTCGCGTTCACAATGGCCTCCTTCAAACATTGTACACAAATATTTGGACACATTAGACTCAGTGAACAAAGCATATTCATATTCATAAATACTTTTCAGATTCTATGGGACATTTCAATGGAAATACGTTATCGTACGTAATTTATTTCGTCAATGCTTTTATCTTTCCTGGAACACAGAAAAAGCGTAGTGCGGCCACTTGCTTCAAAATGTATTTATTTGTCCTTGGCATAAATATGTCTCAGGCCTCTGCATATTTCTGACTTAATCTTGCACATAAATAAAAAATCAAGTCCTAATAGCAAATCAAATGGTAGTCACTAGAACCTCTGCCAAGTCCAAACAACCAGAAACATGTCATGTTTGAATTCTGAAGTTTTCAGAATGGCAAAAAATAACAAACTAAAGAGAGCTACGGCGTGAATGCAAAATGGCTGCCTCATCCCAGCACGTCAGTTCGCGGCTCCATCTGGTGTGTGGCAACAACATAATGAGGGCTTTCATGGTAAAGACAGTTGGAGTGGCAAATAATGATAAAGAAGCAAAAAAAAAAAAAAAAGAATACAAAGAAAATAAAGGAACTCTGGAGACACTGTGGTAGTTTTCATGGAAAAGGCATATTTTGCGATAGGGGGAAAAAATCCTGTGCATCCAAAAATGGAATTAGCATTTTGAACTTGATTTCAGACACCTAACGGTAAAGACATTTTGGCATAAAAATCTTCCTTGAGTACATTTCCTTTTCTTAGAAACAATTAGCTAGCAACTGCCAATAATTCAAATGCGTCCGTTTTCTACACCGCCTATGATAATTAGGGTCACGGGTGAACTGAGCTGGCTTTGGCGAGAGGCCAGGTACGCCCTATACAGTTCGCCAGCCAATCGCAGGCCCTCGAGTGATGCGGGGGAGCCCATATGAGTTTTTTGACAGGGTCCCAAATCCCTGGTGGCGCGCCAGCCAGGTCCCTTGCCCAAGATAGCCTGTGACTACATAGTACCATCTGGTGGACTACCTTATTCTTACAAATGATTTCAAAATGCAAACTTTGCTACGTTCCACAGTACAAGCCGAGTCACGTTTTAGTCCGTATTGGTGTTCAATAATATATTTTGAAGGTCCCAAAAATCAGGTGGTGAAGGCACACACCGTTGCATAGAAACCTCAAGAAGATGCCTTCTTTTTTCTTGAATTGTGAGGTATCGTTGCATTCAGAATGATAGCAGTTTCAACTGAAGCACGATAAATAGAATCAATCATAATGGCTTTTATTTCCATACACGCAAATGCCTTGGAAACGCCGCACATTCTAACCGAAATCCCAACATGGAGAAATCCCATTTAGTTGACCGCGATGGAAAGTAAGGACGTCAACCCAGAGAAGGCTTCGGCTCTTACGCAATTTATATTCAGTTGAGGCTTCTCTGTTTATTACAGTTATGTAAAGAATTTGGGTCATTTTCATATCATTGGATCAATAAGAGTTTTTTATGCCGCCTTGGTTTTATATGGTATGTATATGTCTCCCACGCTGAAACAGCCAGGCTTCAAGCCCTATTTTAGTCTTTAGGCACATTTTTTTTATTGTTTAATGAGGACGTGGTGGTGAGGATATAGTTTCTCTTTCTTTGTTACTTTGTATTTTGCTTTTAGGAGTTTATCTATTTTTTTAATCCTGCTGAACCGTGCCTTTTGCATTCCTTTTTTCTTTTTTTTTGTAATAATTAGATTTGATTTCCCCTTGAGCCCTTGTTATTGATGGGCAGGCGAAGCCCTATGAAACGGAGGCTTTCCAGCCCATTGCTTCAGCAAAGGGTTCACGGCCGAAGGCCTCGTGGAGAAAAAAAAAGTCAATAGTGCCACCTCGTGTTCAGATGGACAGACGAGAGGCGACGCCATATTTGATGAGACTGTTGAGAATGATTGTCATTGTGACCAACACGAAAATTGAAAACGAAATCGAGTTGAACGTATCACCAGAAGTGGAAACCCCACGCAGGCGCAGGGAGAACATTCGAACTCCACACAGCAGAGACCAGATTTGAACCCCGGCCCTCAGATGTGATGAGTCACTCACCGTGGCGCCAAGTTATCAAACATACCTTATAAAAATTCTTTCAACGCTCGCTCATGTGCAATTTCGGGAAATACGAAGCACATATCGGACGCACGAGTGAATCCGTATTCCACTATTTTGCAATGCAGCCCTTCGTCTGGGAAGAAGCAGAAACAACCACACATTAATACATAATTCATTCATTAACCATTCTTATATTGATATTCAACTACCAAACTAATTCACTTTTCTGAACATTTAGAACTATAGTTGTCAACTCTATTGTTACATACAAATATTAAATATCTAAATGTTAAATCTATATTTAAATGTTGAATGTAAATGTTAAATATATAGCCAAATGTTATATAAATACACGTTTAATGTACATCTAAATATTAAATATAAATGTTAAAGTTATAGAAAAATGATAAATATATATCTAAATATAAATGTTAAAGCTAAATGTTTCGGGCGGAACTAAATATCTAGCTAAAATGCAAATCCAAACTGCTGACAGGCTGAAGTACCAAAATAAAAGCTCAACGTCAGACTGTGTCTCTAGCCCCCCAAAAATAACATATAAAAAGCATCATATCTGGGGAAATTGAATCTTGGACAGAGATTATAGTTATAAGAACGCCATGAAATAACAAACACGTTTAGAGAAACTTTATTTGACGTGTAGTGTTTAGCCGTCACTTTTAAGAATGGCTGGAGGATTTAGGACCCGTGGGAGCCTTGCCCGTCCACTTCCACCAGGTGGCAGGTGCACGCCACTGTTGGCCAATAGCCATGCAGCTCATTCTGAAAACTTTTCGGGAAGAGGAGAGACAGGCTCTCGGTGGACAGGAGGAGCTTCCAGAAGACTGGACCACTGCAGCCAAGGTGATCAGAGAGGCAGGCAGCAGAGTGCTTGGTGTATCTTCTGTCAGGAAAGGAGAGGAGGAGACTTGGTGGTGGAACCTCAAAGTACAGGAAATCATGCAAGGAAAAGGGAGAGTCGAAAGGAATACATTGAGATGCGACACAGGGCAAAGGTAGAGTTGGCAAAGGCCAAACAAGAGGCATATGATGACATGTATGGCAGGTTGGACACTAAAGAAGGAGAAAAGGATCTACACAGGCTTGCCAGACAGAAGGATAGAGGTGGGAAGGATGAGCAGCAGGTTTAGGTGATTAAGGATAGAGATGGAAATATGTTGACTGGTGCCAGCAGTGTGCTAGCTAGATGGAAAGAATACTTCGAGGAGTTGATGAATGAGGAAAATGAGAGAGAAGGGAGAGTAGAAGAGGCAAGTGTGGTGGACCAGGAAGTGGCAATGATTAGTAAGGGGGAAGTTAGAAAGGCATTAAAGAGGATGAAAAATGGAAAGGCAGTTGGTCCTGATGACATTCCTGTGGAGGTATGGAAGCATCTAGGATCTAGGAGAGGTGGCTGTGGAGTTTTTGACCAGCTTGTTCAATAGAATTCTAGCGTGTGAGAAGATGCCTGAGGAATGGAGGAAAGGTATACTGGTGGCCATTTTTAAGAACAAGGGTCATGTGCAGAGCTGTCGGAACTATAGAGGAATAAAGTTGATGAACATGGACTTTCTGCTCGTGGATTCTACTCACAAATATCTGATGATGAACTTGATCGTGTTGTCAGGTCCATAAAAACAAGAATGCTCCATGCTGGGTATAGACTGGTAAAAGGTGAGCTGTTAGCCGGAGGCTACCGTATTTAGTGGCATAGGGTGAAGGCGACTATCCAGCGGGTGGATGGAGCAGGAGTTTTGGCAAGGATGGTACAACTTGGATTTGTAGCTCGCAGAACCTACTGTGTTCCTGCACCATTGTCCTTGGTTCATGTAGACACCAACCATAAGTTAATCAGGTGAGTGTTTCAATGTTCTGCTTACTCTGACATGCTCACCCATATTTTTATTCTTTGCCAATCACATCTGAAAATGTATATTATCTCCTGCTCAGATTTAATATTGTGATATTTGGTGGGATCGGCGGTTTCTCAAGAAGGGTGGGTGAAAGATTGGCGTTGAAAAAAAGATATACTCAAAATTGTGATGCCTTTATTTTTTTCCTCCCCCCTTTTCACCCAACGTGACGGTATTCATATCCAGACCGACCTTCTCTTTTTATTAGCCCTTGTTGAAACTTCATGATAGTGAAATCCATCTCCCCGTTCCTTCTACATAGATTCTATATCTTGATGCTGCCATCAACAACATTCTCCTCCTTCATGGATGGTGTCCACAAACATGGATGGCCCTCAAGGTAGGAAGTACATCAACGGATCATTATTCTTTGTTGTAAGCTGTCACTTGTAAGTACTATGATGTACTTCATACACTGGAAGAAAGGGGACCTTTGTTTGACCTCTCGGACGAGATGCGCCTCTATTGTGTGCATTGCGTCTTTCTCCCACGGCTCCAGTCTGATCTGAAGTGCTTTATGAGGAGTTGGAACTGAAGGAAACGTTTCTCCGGAACAGCTGTGGTACGTTGGAATTCTCCAAACACCTGTTGCTGGACCAGATATAGAAGGTACAGAGAAGTCCTGCCTCTAAAAATACTTTGCTCTCTCGAGGGACCACCAAAATGATCAATATTAAAATGAAGTAGTGTAGTAGTAAGTGTTCAACTAAAATGAGGCGGTTAGCATACAAGCTTAATGGTGATATTGTCTTTCCACTGCAAGGAAAGCCATCTAAATTGCTGGTGACTGGAAGTTGTGACATTTGCTGGTACCATATAGCAGCGGTGGAATGCCTAGCTCCCTTTCTTTTTTTTTGCTTTTATCTAACAGGTGGGAAAAAACAAAGGCTCTTATCTAAAACATTCTAAAATTTGTGCAACATCGGTACAAACTGACTGAAATTACAGACTCCATTTTTCGACCTCGTACTTCTATCCCCCATTTGAATTCATTTCAACCCTATGAAATCCATTTTATTGCTGTTATCATGTTGCCCTTGAACTCGTCATATTTTGTACAATGTGGTGTTGGAAACGTGACCGTTTGTGTGCATGCGCTTACAAGTGGATAACAAATTTTGTGATCCGGCATCCGCTCCAAACACGCATGATCAAAGAACACGCTGATCTTAACAGTGTGTCTGTGACTGTCTAGTTAACCGTTACATCACTCTTGGGACATTGAGTGCATCAATATCAACTGTGTATGTAACTTGGGTCAAATTATTTCAGAAGCGTGTATCACACTGGTAGTCCTTTGCATTAACCCAGTATCCCTCAGTTACAAAAAGGTTGGTGAACCCTGTTCGATACGAATATAAACCTAATTTTGAGATCAACCCTAAGATTACAGAAAGCAAAAGGTGTCCGCAATTTTATTTCGTACTACTTTTGCACCTCAGAAGTCATTTATTATATCTGGAATTATTTTTGGTGAACTCCTTGTCGATCTTGGAAGACAGGCGACTTTGAAAGCTCATGTCCCCAATGTGTCGTGTCACAGAGGAGCTCACACGCCTCTGGTGCAGGAGATCACGGGTGCTCACTTTATCAGTGTCGGCAGCCACAAAGAGGCCACGGCAAAGCTCTCTGTTCCTTTCCATCACATCTTTAGGCCATAAAGTTGAAGTTGTGTGAGCGTGACGCTTCGCCTTGAAGCAGAGTGCAGCACAATTGCTCTTCAAATGCAAATCGAAAAACAGATGTCAGGTACAAGGTTCCCACATGTACTTTATTTTTCAAGTATATCGGACAACATTTAGATCATTATTTGAAGTTGACAATTTGGAATGACTGAATTTCACGGGAATAGATTTGAATCTGTTTCTGCCTCGACTTTCAACGTCCGAAATCCTGAGCCGAGACCTGATCAGGCTCTATTTTTTCAGATGCACAAAAAAAACACAGCTTTTCAATTGCTGACAAAAAATATAAAATATGATAACACGGTAGGAGAACCGTTTCTCCACAGCTCTACGAGTCGAACTGAGCCTTTTTTCTTCCCACACTAACAATAATGAGATGCCCCCTACTGGACAAAATATGCAACAATATATATATATATATATATACATATATGAGACAGTTATTGAACACACTAAATGGGTATAGCATATTTATAGTACAGAAATTACACAAAACACATACCCAATTTCTTAACCCCTACATCGTAACTAAATCATAGTCAATTTGTGTGTGCATTTTCTACATTGCCAATTGGAAATTGTTTTTAATGAACTGATGGACATTAAAACGGTTTTTAAAAATACCATTCATGGATGAATCGAAAAAAATAATCGGCAGATTAATAGATGAATAAAATGATCGTTGGCTGCATCCCAGGTCACCAGGTCAAAGTACATGAGATTCTTCTTTTTTGAAAATGATCTTCAAGTGAACTGTCTGCAGTGCCGAAGCAAATGAATCAACAATATCCAATGAGACTGTCATTCCAAGGATCTAATTTGTTTTGCAACCTACCATCTTGATCAACGATGAGAACTCCAGGTCATGATCATCATCTTTGGCAATGTTTTCTCGGTTTCCAGTCAGAAGCTCTAGAATTATCTTTACTAATAAATATTTCAACAGTACGAGTAAGTGTGTGGATGCCGAGTCACGCAACCGAAAATTCAATTAATTTCTGCAACTCACTTGAACAAACCCTTATCAAGGTCATTTAAGGAGTATTTGGGCATTTTCCGCTGGCCATCCTCTCCATTAAACAGCCGAGTCTCCACGCCAGCAATCATCTCTGGTGAAATTATGGAACAAAACAAACAACAACACAGCATTCATGTTAATCAGATAACATCAGTCAGGAAAAAGATAAAGACCCTAACCTGTCAAAAAAAATTCTTTTGGCAAAGCACCAGTGTCGATCCCAGAATGGAAAGCTTCAGGCAGTGGAACGGGGAGCTTGTTCTTCTGGCCTTACCACAGCATTAGTCCACATTCCAGGAGGTTCATCCTCCGCACTCTTAATTACAATGCATTAGATAATTCAGGTAAGGAATTATTTTGCCCAAAAGAAAAACACAGAAACGTGCGCACGCACACACATACACGCAAGAACAAAAGGACAACAGAACAGCTATCACACTGCACGAGCGAGAATTAAAACAACCAAATCTTAAGTGGATGGCCGTGTTTGAACATGGCCTCAGCCAGGGGAACCTCGTGAATTGGGAAAGCTCCTTAATCTATCCAATTTGTGCCAAGTGTGCCGTTTCCAGAAAGCATCTCCTGGGAGATTTAGATGCTCTCTTCTCCCAGGTCGAAAGCAGAAAACCACCCAAGTACCCTGACATTTCCTCATTTTGCGGCTTGTGCAACCCAACAGGGCTGCAAACCAGACAGGAAGCAGGACTGCGGAAAGATAAAATTCCCCATTAATAGGAACGAAATATTTGCCATGACAGAGAAGTTCCAAATATATATATATATATATATATATATACGTTATTTTAACAAGTCCGATTTACATACACAGATATAAAAATCGAAATTATTATATATTGATGCTCAATTAATATGTGTATTAAAGAAACATGACATATTCAGATATCTATTAAAATACAGAACATGCAGGCCAATACAAGCCACCACATATAAATCACACATCGGTACAGTTGCTCTCCGATTAATAGCTGCACTAAACTGATACCAGACCTTTCCAAATGATTCTCCCAGCCCCCCGCAAACACGAGCACGTTGTACGAAATCCTCAGTTGGGTATTCCTCCTGGCAAATGGGGCCCTTTTCTTTTCTTGGCTAAAACAAAAAGTCATACAATTCATGGCAGAATATTGACAATTTTTCTTGAGCCCAGATGAGAGAAGCTACTTACTTTCTCCTCTGAAGATCCCACCGCTGTTATCGAAACATAAATATGGAAGTTGCATTTTGACGAAGTTACTGTCATCCCTGTTTCTCCAAAGACGTTAGCCATAATCGACTACTAATTGAGAACGTGAAGATGTTTGGCATTCTGTGTGGTTACATTGCTGTACACGTGGAGCAAGACGCTGCAAAGGCGACTCTTGCATTCAGCCTTTGGCAGGAGTCAAAATTCTGGGGCATCTCCCTGCAGAAGGGACAATGGAAAGGGTGTGCTTCCCTCCTCCAGTGGCTCTTCTGATCCTAGTCTCTGCTAGGATGAAGGGCAAAGTTTATAAGACATTGGTGAGGGCGGCCATGATGGACGGATTCGAGACAGTGGCACAGAAGAGACGACAGGAAGCAGAGCTGCCGGTGGCGGAAATGAAGATGTTGATGTCGACATTTTCCAGTCCTCGGTTGGTTGACTAGAGCAGAAGCTGCCCAAAATTGCCGAATGAACAGGAGGAGAAATTGATTTGGTGACGTACATTAAAAAAAAAAAAAAATATATATATATATATGTATTTTGGACATTGTGAGGATAGGCCGACCAACACCGTTGCTGGTTGTTTTGTTTTTACTCAGTAAAGGATTTCAGAGAGCACTACACAATGAGCTCGAGTATACAGCTAGTTTACAGGCCTAAGCAGAATATTGTTTACCTCTAAATTAGCATCTCTGGTGAGTACGATATACAGTTGGTACGTATTGCAGCCATTTGCTAAAATTCATTTTTTTTCTTCATTAATGTACACACAGCGCCCCATATTGACAGAAAAAAATGGAATTGTTGACATTTTTGCACATTTATTAAAATAGAATAACTGAAATGTCACACAGCCATAAGTATTCAGACCCTTTGCTGTGACACTCATATATTGAACTCGGGTGCTCTCCCATATATGGGGTGCTGTGTGTACAACAGCAATTCCAATGAAGACGGAACATTGCGTTAAACATAAATAAAAACGGAATACAATGATTTGCAAATCATGTTCAACCTATATTTAATTGAATACACTACAAAGACAAGATATGTCATGTTCAAACTGATCAACTTGATTGTTTTTAGCATATAATCATTAACTTAGAATTTTATGGCTGCAACACGTTGCAAAAAAGACTGCGAAAGTTGAGGAATGCTCATCCAACACCTGTTTGGAACATCCCACAAGTGAACAGGCTAATTGGGAACAGGTGGGTGCCATGATTGGCTAGAAAAGGAGCTTCCCTGTATTGCTCAGTCATTCACAAGCAAAGACGGGGCGAGGTTCACCTCTTTGTGAACAAGTGCGTGAGAAAATAGTCCAACGGTTTAAGGACAATGTTCCTCAACGTACAATTGCAAGGTATTGAGGGATTTCATCATCTACGGTCCATAATATCATCAAAAGGTTCGGAAAATCTGGAGAAATCACTGCATGTAAGCGCCAAGGCCGAAAACCAACATTGAATGCCCGTGACCTTCTAAGATGGACTGATGCAAAGTGGAAAAGTGTTCTGTGGTCCGACGAGTCCACATTTCAAATTGTTTTGGGAAATTGTGGACGTCGTGTCCTCCGGGCCAAAGAGGAAAAGAACCGTCCGGACTGTTATGGACGCAAAGTTCAAAAGCCAGCATCTGTGATGGTATGCAGCTGTGTTAGTGCCAATGGCATGGGTAACTTACACATCTGTGAAGGCCATTAATGCTGAAAGGTACATACAGGTTTAGGAGAAACATATGCTGCCATCCAAGCAACGTCTTTTTCATGGAACCCCCTGCTTATTTCAGCAAGACAATGCCAAACCACATTCTGCACGTGTTACAACAGCGTGACTTCAGAGTAAAAGAGTGCGGGTACGTGAATGGCCTGCCTGCAGTCCAGACCTGTCTCCCATTGAAAACGTGTGGCGCATTATGAAGGGTAAAATACGACAACGGAGACCCCGGACTGTTGAACAGCTGAAGCTGTACATCAAGCAAGAATGGGAAAGAATTCCACCGCCAAAGCTTCAACAATTAGTGTCCTCAGTTCCCAAACGTTTATTGAATGTTGTTAAAAGAAAAGGTGATGTAACACAGTGGTAAACATGACCCTGTCCCAGCTTTTTGGGAACGTGTTCCAGCCATAAAATTCATGATTATTTGCTAAAAACAATCAAGTTGATCAGTTTGAACATGAAATATCTTGTCTTTGTAGTGTATTCACTTAAATATAGGTTGAACACGATTTGCAAATCATTGTATTCTGTTTTTAATCATGTTTAAGACAACGTCCCAACTTTATTGGAATCGGGGTTGTACATTAATGAGGAAAAAAAGGAATTTAAATCATCTTAGCAAATGGCTGCAATATAACAAAGAGTGAAACCTTTAAGGGGGTCTGAATACTTTCCGTACCCACTGTACTTTATTTAAAGTTTTTGTCATGTTATGAGACAAATATAATATTGATTGTGAACTGCTCGGGCCGGCTATACTCTGGGGGAAGTCAAATCCGCTCCTTTTCCTCAATTCTCTCCTCAGCAGCCGCTTTGCGTCGGTGGCTGTCTGATCTCCTCTCGTTAGCCTTTAAGTGCTTTAAACTTGGCATTCATTTTGCATTTGCGTTTGTGCTGTGTTTGCTGCTTAAATATTGTCTTTACATCGTTTATAGCAATACAACAGAACAGAATGCCTTTTATTGTCACCATAAAAAGATTTGCTTTGTAAAGTGTACTTCTATTTAAAAAAAAAAACCACACAACTAAACATATACACGAAGAGAGGAATTGTATTCAAGGAGTCACACAAATTTTGAATTTGCAAGTATTTCCACAAGTGTTCATCTATGAAATGTTGGTGTCTTTAGCATTTTTTTGTTTGTTTGCTTCATCTTCTTCATTTGTGAATTATTTAGTGGTGGGCAAGTCAAGCCTCATGAAGCACTGAGGCTTTCCTAACTCTGGTGCCCAAAAAAGATTCCAAGCTCCAAGGCTTCAGTGACGGTGCCACCTGGTGGACAACTGAAGTCATAGCAACCTCTAAAGAGCACTGGCACTGTTTCATGACACAGCGTTTCGAATCGCGCCGCTTCAGGAAGAGTGACACAAGCTCCAAAGCCTCGCTATCATTTGCCCATCACGAGTATTATTGCCCATGTCTGCGTGGGTTTTCCACAGGTACTGCGGTTTTCTCCCACATTCCAAAAACATGCATGCTAGGTTGATTGAAGACTTGAAATTGCTCATAGGTGTGGCCGTTTGTTTATATGTGACCTGGGATTGGCTGGCGACCAGTTCAGGGTGTACCGCCCGAAGATAGCTGGGATTGGCTCTGGCACGCCCGCGACCCGCGTGAGGAGGAGGAGGATGGATGGATGTTATTTGAGCCGTCATGTGACTTGTGCACGGGTGGTAATGTCACAATGGTTGGTTGGAGGAGCAAAACTTGCATGCAGTTGCGAGAAGATAGCGTGTGCTTTAAAAACAATTAGCGACACAGAAGCAGACGTGTATAAGTGCCGTGTTAACAATAGCCAGCACCTGTGTTATTAGTTTCATTCAACATTAAACAGTGAAAGACGCCGTGTAGCAATTGCTAAGTTTGCAGCCAAATAAATAATGATAAATAATAAAATAAAATCTCGCTCTCTCTGTAATGCCACGTAATATTGCATTTTGGTATAGTTTGTAAAATTGTGACGTGATGGTGGTGGTATTAAGGGCTGAATTGGGTCACTTAAATCTCCACTGAGGGCCCGGGTCCCAAATGCACCGCCCCATACATTTTTCACCCTTTTTTATATTGCAGCCATTTGCTAAAATCATTGAAGTTTATTTGTTTTCCACATTAATGTACACAAAGCACCCCATATTGACAGAAAACAATTTAATTCTTGCAGATTTATTAAAAAAAGAAAAACTGAAATATCACACAGGCGACCGGTTCAGGGTGTACCCAGCCTCCCGCCCGAAGACAGCTGGGATAGGCTCCAGCAGCCCGAGACCCTAGTGAGGATAAGCGGTCAAGAAAATGGATGGATGGATGAAATATCACACAGCCATAAGTATTCAGACCCTCTGCTCAGTATTTAGTAGAAGGACCCTTTTGAGCTAAAACAGACATGAGTCTTTTTGGGAATGATGCGACACGTTTTTGATATCCGGATTTGGGGATCCTCTGCCATTCCTCCTTGCAGATCCTCTTCTGTTCTGTCAGGTTGGATGGTGAACGTTGGTGGACAGCCATTTTCAGCTCTCTCCAGAGATGCTCAATAGGGTTTAGGTCAGGGCTCTGGCTGGGCAGTTCAAGAACAGTCACGGAGTTGTTCTGAAGCCACTCCTTTGTTATTTTCGCTGTGTGCTTCGGGTCATTGTCTTGTTGGAAGGTGAACCTTCGGCCCAGTCTGAGGTCCTGAGCACTCTGGAGAAGGTTTTCGTCCAGGATATCCCTGTACTTGGCCGAATTAATCTTTTCCTTCGATTGCAACTAGTCGTCCAGTCCCTGCAGCTGAAAAACACCCCCACATCATGATGTTGCCACCACCATGCTTCACTGTTGGGACTGTATTGGACAGCTGATGAGCAGTGCATGGTGTTCTCCACACATACCGCTTAGAATTAAGGCCAAAAAGTTCTATCTTGTTCTCAACAGACCACAGAATCTTATTCCTCACCATCTTGGAGTCCTTCAGGTGTTTTTTAGCAAACTCATGCGGGCTTTCATGTCTTGCACTGAGGAGAGGCTTCCGTCGGGCCACTCTGCCATAAAGCCCCGACTGGTGGAGGGCTGCAGTGATGGTGGTTGACTTTCTAGAACTTTCTCCCACCTCCCGACTGCATCTCTGGAGCGCAGCCACAGTGATCTTTGGGTTCTTCTTTACCTCTCTCACAAAGGCTCTTCTCCCCCGATTGCTCAGTTTGGCCGGACGGCCAGCTCTAGGAAGGGTTCTGGTCGTCCCAAACATCTTCCATTCAAGGAGTATGGCGGCCACTGTGGTCTTAGGAACCTTAAGTGCAGCAGAATTTGTATTGTAACCTTGGCCAGATCTGTGCCTTGCCACAATTCTGTCTCTGAGCTCTTCAGGCAGTTCCTTTGACCTCACGATTCTCATTTGCTCTGACATGCACTGTGAGCTGTGAGGTCTTATATAGACAGGTGTGTGGCTTTCCTCATCAAGTCCAATCAGTATAATCAAACACAGCTGGACTCCAACGAATGTGTAGAACCATCTCAAGGATGATCAGAAGAAATGGACAGCACCCAAGTTAAATATGAGTGTCACAGCAAAGGGTCTGAATACTTATGGCTGTGTGATATTTCATTTTTTTTTTTTTTTTAATAAATCAGCAAAAATTTCAACAATTCCATTTTTTTCTGTCAATATGGGGGGCTGTGTGTACATTAATGAGGAACAAAATGAACTTAAATGATTTTAACAAATGGTTGCAATATAACAAAGAGTGAAAAATTTCAGGGGGTCTGAAAACTTTCTGTACCCACTGTACATACAGAACACACACAACCCTAACCCCCAAATTACAGGTTTTCGCTTTCAATGTGGGCCACAAGATCAACCAGCAAACACAAAAAAAAGAGCTCCTGTGGGCTACGGCGTTTGCGTTCTTCAGTGTGCGAGAAGAGGCAAGGGTTGTGGCAGCTGGGTGTGAGTTTCTTTCCCCCCCTGCCTCCCATCTCCTTCTTAAGCTCAAGGGGGTCATCAATGGAACCCGTTTTGAAGACATGGACGACATCAAGATAGCTGTGATGATGGAGCTGCGTAGGACCATGGAGGAATCCTTCCAGGAATGCGTAAAATGGCAGCGAAGGGTTTAAAGACTTACTTCAACGGGGGAAACTTTTAGTTTGGATATCAAATATATATCTACCAATCCTGGAAGATTTCTGACACACGTCATATATATATATATATATATATATATATATATACACACACAACCCCAATTCCAATGAAATTGTGGCGTTGTGTTAAACAAATAAAAACAGAATACAACGATTTGCAAATCGTGTTCAACTTATATTTAATTGAATACACTACAAAGGCAAGATATTTAATGTTCAAACTGAACAACTTGATTGTTTTTAGCAAATAATCATTAAATTAGAATTTTATGGCTGCAACACGTTCCAAGAAAAGCTGGGACAGGTGGCAAAAAAGACTGAGAAAGGTGAGGAATGCTCATCAAACACCTGTTTGGAACATCCCACAGGTGAACAGGCTCATTGGGAACAGGTGGGTGCCATGAATGTGTAAAGGATATCACCACATGGGCTCAGTAACACTTCAGAAAACCACTGTCAGTAAATACAGTTGGGCGCTACATTCGTAAGTGCAACTTGAAAGTCTATTGTGCAAAGCAAAAGCCATTTATCAACAACACCCGGAAACGCCGCCGGCTTCTCTGGGCCCGAGCTCATCTCAGATGGACCGATGCAAAGTGGAAAAGTGTTCTGTGGTCCGACGAGTCCACATTTCAAATTGTTTTTGGAAATGGTGGACGTCGTGTCCTCCAGGCCAAAGAGGAAAAGAACCATCCGAACTGTTTTGGACGCAAAGTTCAAAAGCCAGCATCTGTGATGGTATGGGGCTGTGTTAGTGCCAACGGCATGGGTAACTTACACATCTGTGAAGACACCATTAATGCTGAAAGCTACATACAGGTTTTGGAGAAACATATGCTGCCATCCAAGCAACGTCTTTTTCATGGACGCCCCTGCTTATTTCAGCAAGACAATGCTAAACCACATTCTGCACGTGTTACAACAGCGTGGCTTCGTAGTAAAAGAGTGCGGGTACTAGACTGGCCTGCCTGCAGTCCAGACCTGTCTCCCATTGAAAATGTGTGGCGCATTATGAAGCGTAAAATATGACAACGGAGACCCCGGACTGTTGAACAGCCGAAGCTGCACATCAAGCTAGAATGGGAAAGAATTCCACCTACAAAGCTTCAACAAACGTTTATTGAATGTCGTTAAAAGAAAAGGTGATGTAACACAGTGGTAAACATGACCCTGTCCCAGCTTTTATGGAATGTGTTGCAGCCATAACATTCTAAGTTAATGATTATTGCTAAAAACAATAGTTTATCAGTTTGAAGATTCAATATCTTGTCTCCGTAGTGTATTAAATTAAATATAGGTTGAACACGATTTGCAAATCATTGTGTTCTGTTTTTATGTTTAACACAACGTCCCATCTTCACTGGAATTGGGGTTGTATATATTTACACTCACATACACATGCATCTATTTAGAGAGCTTATTCATTGTGCAAATGTTTGAAACAATACAATACATAATTTAAGAACAAATATACTACCAGCTTAAAATGCATCTCCCTTCCATGGTGCTCCAACCTTCCCTATAATTCCTGCACATGATAAACTATTATTTTCCTTGCCAGAAGTAAGGGAATAATACAGGACAGAACATTGACGTGGCAGTCCTGGTGGTGAAAGTGGTTATTGGTGCTGGAGACAGTTTGTACATCATGCAGAAAGAGAACATGAGTTGGAGGGGTCAGCACAGAGATACCGATGCTCTCTTGGCAGAGCAGAAGGTGTTTTGGGAGAGTCACTGGTCATACTTCACAAAGGTAAAACCTAGAGCTAGAGACCAGCTCTGCTCAGGTCTAGCTGATGCCTGGACTGTCAGTCTGGTTATTTGGGGTCTCTGGGGGTAAGCTTGGCACCCCTGGAGGATCATCTGTGGCGCTGCTTGTAGAGGCTTGAGCAGAGACCCCATGGAATGTTGTCACCCCCTGAAGCTCCGTCTCGTCCTCATTCTCTTCGGACTGTACGGCTGACATGAGGTGTAAGGAGCCTGGGAGTTTAACGGGGCAGAATGCAGAGCCAGTCGGAATGAAGTTAACCTTGTTTTTGTCGGGACAGGAGAAAAGAGGAACTGATGCTGATGTGGACTGTCTGGAGCTGAAATACAGGAAGTGCAATGTCACTGGGGAACATATGCAGAGTTGAGATTCAACCATTTAGACAGTTTACCTAATCTCCTCAAAGGCTTTAATCTTCTCACAACCTTCGGGCGGCTCTCGCTTGAACATGTAGCTGTTGTTGGGTTTGGGTGAGGAGGCAAATTTGGGTAATGGCGAGCTACTCTCACTGTCTGTAAATATAAAGACACATTTAGACAGACTATCTGGACTACGAAAACACATTACATGCCGATTCAAATAGCTGAGCTCTTGAGTTGAATCAAATGTCATGTACAGTAGTATGATGGAGAATCCCTGCCTATTTGCGGTTCGCTAATCACGATTTTACCTCTTCAAATATAATAAAAATCATTTTTCCGTGGAACCTATCCCCAGATGTTTGCTGAAAATTCACCTATTCACAGTTTGTCTAAATGGTAAAGTAAAAATTGGTATAAAGGAAGGATGTTTAAGTTCTAAATCAAGCTATGTATATAAGCTAATTTTAGCCTGTGTTGTTCGTGAA
Organism: Phyllopteryx taeniolatus; assembly: GCF_024500385.1. Classification (NCBI taxonomy): domain Eukaryota; kingdom Metazoa; phylum Chordata; class Actinopteri; order Syngnathiformes; family Syngnathidae; genus Phyllopteryx; species Phyllopteryx taeniolatus. Next base: position 16,276,961 of record NC_084522.1, read on the forward strand.
AGTGATGAAGAGTCTTTACCACACGTGCATGTACTTGTACTTTTTTCTGAAATCAAGTCATCTGTAAGCCATTTGTTTTTAAGGGTAATTTTGTAAGCTGAGTCTGAAATGACAAACTGTTTTGGGTCATCAGTTTGTGGTGTGTGTGTGTGTGTACACATACAGTGGGGCAAAAAAGTATTTAGTCGGCCACCAATTGTGCAAGTTCTCCCACTTAAAAAGATAAGGGCCTGTCATTTTCATCATAGGTATACTTCACCTATGAGAGAAAAAATGAGGGAAATAAATAAATTGGGGAAAAAAAAAAAAAAATCCAGAAAAACACTGTCTGATTTTTAAAGAATTTATTAGCAAACTATGGTGGACAATAAGTGTTTGGTGAATAACAAAAGGTCATCTCAATACTTAGTTATATACCCTTTTGTAGGCAATGACAGAGGTCAAATGTTTTCTGCAAGTCTTCACAAGGTTTTCACACACAGTTGCTGGTATTTTGGCCCATTCCTCCATGCAGATCTCCTCTCGCGCAGTTCCGTTCTGGGGCTGTCGCTGTGCAACACAGACTTTCAACTCCCTGCAAAGATTTTCTATGGGCTTGAGATCTGGAGACTGGCTAGGCCACTCCAGGACCTAGAAATGCTTCTTACAAAGCCACTCCTTCGTTGCCCGGGCGGTGAGTTTGGGATCATTGTCATGCTGAAAGACCCAGCCACGTTTCATCTTCAATGCCCTTGCTGATGGAAGGAGGTTTTTTCACGATACATGGCCCCATTCATTCTGTCCTTTACACGGATCAGTCGTCCTGGTCCCTTTGCAGGATAAAAACAGCCCCAAAGCAGGATGGTTCCACCCCCATGCTTCACAGTAGCTATGGTGTTCTTTGGATGCAACTCAGCATTCTTTCTCCTCCAAACACAACAAGTTGAGTTTTTACCAAAAAGTTCTATTTTGCTTTCATCTGACCAGAAGACATTCTCCCAATCCTCTTCTGGTTCATCCAAATGCTCCCTAGCAAACTTCAAACGGGCCTGGAGATGTACTGGCTTAACAGGGGGACACGTCTGGCACTGCAGGACGGCGTGAGATCTTGCGTAGAGCCCCCGGTCGAGGGAGATTATCAGTGGTCTTGTATGTCTTCCATTTTCTAATAATTGCTCCCACAGTTGATTTCTTCACACCAAGTTGCTTACCTATTGCAGATTCAGTCTTCCCAGCCTGGTGCAGGTCTACAATTTTGTTTCTGGTGTCCTTTGATAGCTCTTTGGTCTTGGCCATAGTGGAGTTTGGAGTGGGACTGTTTGAGGTTGTAGACTGCTGTCTTTTCTACTGATAACGAATTCAAACAGGTGCCATTAACACAGGTAACGAGTGGAGGACAGAGGAGCCTGGACAGAAGAAGTTAGCGGTCTGTGTGAGCCAGAAATCTTTGTTGTTTGTAGGTGACCAAATACTTACTTTACACCTCAATTTACTTACAGGCCTCTCTCATCTTTTTAAGTGGGAGAACTAGCACAATTGGTGGCTATTCTCCTACGATGCTGACATCTGATCATTATTGGGCCGATATTGGAAAAAATGACATCACACTGCTAGGTCGGATATAAAAAACAGCATCTGCTGTTGCACTGGCTCTTGACAGTCATGCATTCTTAGATCAATAACTTTCACCTACGACACCAAACATTGTTAATATCCACAGTTAATTAGCATATGATCATCAGCACTTGCTGAAATTACGATCATCCAGTGACTTTGAGTTGGTAACTACAATGCTTGCGCCCGTTTACGTCCTTACGGAGGACAACTCCCGACAAGATCCAGCGGCCTACGATGTACTCGACGAAATATTTATAGAATAATGGCTTGAGTGAATGGTATACATACATTATTTCATTAGAATTTACACATACTATACATAAATGCATTTTTCAACTTTTTCTAAAAATTCAAACGAGTTTAAAACAAAATAAAAAGTATTATAAAGACAGTCATCAAGAATCTAGGCAGGCTGGTCCGAGGCAGACCAAACATGTAACAGACAAATTGACGCACACGACAGCATGCTGTCTGAGTCATGAAAGATGTTTTCAACCTTTATCAGGATCATCGAGTAAATCCTCTGTGGAATAAGGACTGCTGTCATGTGATCCTGATGGACAGGCGGGTGAGGGGCACGGTGACAGGCTGGAGCAACTGCTGGACCGCCCGGGAGCTGAGGGAATTTGGATGTCGGTGCCCCTGGAGCTGCTGCTGCGCTGCTGGGGAGGAAAAGGTGCCCGGCGGCCATCAGGAACCTCGAGGGACTGCATTTCATGTGAAGGATCAGACAGCAGAGACACAAATATTTGTTAAATCAAGTGATTTTTAACGTGTGACTTAGAACGTGACTTATAACGTGTGACCTATAACGTGTACAACTCAATTGAAAAAAAACCATATTTTAGCGAGGGGAAGTAAAAATACACAGCATCACTTGTTTCATATGTCAGGCTGGTCGATAATTGGTTTCAACACAAAGGATGCAAGCTAGGGGCAGCAACAACAAACCCAGTGACGGCATCCACTGATGATACTACACTACTCAGAAAAAGGTAGGGGATCTCAGCTTTCTGGTGAGATTTCAGGATGAACCGAAAATGTACTATAACCTTTACATCCATCCATCCATTTTCTTCCACTTATCCGAGGTCGGGTCGTGGGGGCGGTAGCTTTAGCAAGGAAGCCCAGACTTCCCTCTCTCCAGCCACCTCATCTAGCTCCTCTCGATGTGGAGGAGCAGCGGCTCGACTTTGAGCCCCCCTCCTGGATGACCGAGGGGTACCCGGACACCCTGCGGAGGATACTAATTTCGTCCGCTTGTATCAGGGATCTTGTTCTTTGGGTCACGACCCACAGCTCCTGACCATAGGTGAGGATAGAAACGTAGTTTGTCAGGTAAATCGAGAGCTTCACCTTTCGGCTTAGCTCCTTCTTTACCACAACGGATCGATACAAAGTCCGCATCACTGCAGACGCTGCACCGATCCGCCTGTCGATCTCCCGTTCCATTCTTCCCTCACTCGTGAACAAGACCCCAAGATACTTGAACTCCTCCACTCGGGGCAGGATCTCATCCCCGACCTGGAGAGGGCACGCCACCCTTTTCCGACTGAGGACCATGGTCTCAGATTTGGAGGTGCCGATTTTAATCCCAGCCGCTTCCCACTTGGCTGCGAACCGCTCCAGTGAGAGTTGGAATCACGGCTTGATGAAGCCAACAGAACCACATCATCTGCAATACTGAGGCCAACAAACTGGCGTCCAACCCTCAGACTAAGCATAGGGAAAACCTGAAATGTTGGGTCAACACTCTGAAAGAACCTCAACACTATACTAACAGCCTACTTGTAGTACTTAACTAGACAAATAACAGACAGATAACAGAGAAATGAAGGATAAGACTGAGCCTTACCTTTAACTCCTCCTTCTCTCCATTGTCTTTGATGAAGACCTTCTCTAGCTCATGGTTGATTCCCTCCATGCTGCTGGGGACCCGAGAGATTGAGGGCTTTGACACCGTTATGTTGGACAGTGGCATCTGGGCTGACTTAGACATGGAAATGCGCTGAAGCGCACAGAGACAGTGTCAGACTTTAAAACACCAGAATTAAATTACATTTATACCTACTTACTATTCTGTATTGACTAGGAATTTAGTGGATGAAAAGTTCAGAATTTTAAATTTGATAAGAGATGAGCAAATTCTGTGAAGAAGGCAAATGCCAATATTTTTTGTACTTACAGAAAGTATACAGTATATTATGTTACAAAAACCTGCACAACAGACTAAATTTGCAAAGTAGCAACCAATTAGTTGCTGTATAATTCAGAAAAATTGAAAAGTTTCATATACAGTATGCAATTCAATGGCTATTTGTGATACTTTAGAGAGGTGCACATGCGTAATGTGCCTGACAGTGGCCGCCTTGGCATTGTAGGCAGCACAAAGCATAACGGTGCTTGCTGCTGCTTTCTAGAATTCACTGCAGTGCTCTTTTTAACAACAGCTTGTAGAAAACCAAGCTTAATGTTGCTCTTGACTTGAATTTGTTCCATTCTTGTTGTTGTGAGTGTGTGCTTTAGCTATACTGTATGTCAGGCTAGGTTAGTATTTGTGCATTTATTTCATTTCACTCTCACTGTGGCTTGTGTGTTAAAACATTGGCATTCTGGTCACTTTCATTGCATTACTAAACAACTTAATGACTTACCAAATGTATGAGTTAAATTTGGTAGGTTATAAGGTTTCATTTCAGTAGGAGTCTTTGTCCTTATGTGAGTTACTGCTTCCGGACGGCTTCGAGGAAATTCTGGTCCACCATCCGGCTTCTCAGGAGGGGGAAGCAGTGCACCACCAACACGGTGTATAGCGGGGATGGGGCGCTGCTGACCTCGACTCGGGACGTTGTGAGCCGGTGGGGAGAATACTTCGAAGACCTCCTCAATTCCACCGACACGCCTTCCCATGAGGGAGCAGAGTCTGGGTTCTCTGAGGCGGGCTCTCCTATCTCTGGGGTTGAGGTCACAGAGTTGGGTAAAAAGCTCCTCGGTGGCAGGGCCCCGGGGGTGGATGAGATTCGCCCGGAGTTCCTCAAGGCTCTGGATGTTGTAGGGCTGTCCTGGTTGACACGCCTCTGCAACATTGCGTGGACATCGGGGACAGTGCCTCTGGATTGGCAGACTGGGGTGGTGGTTCCCCTTTTTAAGAAAGGGGACCAGAGGGTGTGTTCCAACTACAGGGGGATCACACTCCTCAGCCTCCCTGGTAAGGTCTATTCAGGGGTGCTGGAGAGGAGGGTCCGTCAGGAAGTCGAATCTCAGATTCAGGAGGAGCAGTGTGGTTTTCGTCCTGGCCGTGGAACAGTGGACCAGCTCTACACCCTCGGCAGGGTCCTCGAGGGTGCATGGGAGTTCGCTCAACCAGTCTACATGTGTTTTGTGGACTTGGAGAAGGCGTTCGACCGTGTCCCTCGGGGGGTTGACCGGAGTCAGAGTTTGGTCCGCATATCCGGCAGTAAGTCGGACTCGTTTCCGGTGAGGGTTGGACTCCGCCAAGGCTGCCCTTTGTCACCGATTCTGTTCATAACTTATATGGACAGAATTTCTCGGCACAGCCGAGGCATAGAGTGGGTCCGGTTTGGTGACCTCAGTATTGCATCTCTGCTTTTTGCAGATGATGTGGTTCTGTTGGCTTCATCAAGCCGTGACCTCCAACTCTCACTGGAGCAGTTTGCAGTTGACTGTGAAGCGGCTGGGATGAGAATCAGCACCTCCAAATCTGAGACCATGGTCCTCAGTCAGAAAAGGGTGGCGTGCCCTCTCCAGGTCGGGGATGAGATCCTGCCCCGAGTGGAGGAGTTCAAGTATCTTGGGGTCTTGTTCACGAGTGAGGGAAGAATGGAACGGGAGATCAACAGGCGGATCGGTGCAGCGTCTGTAGTGATGCAGACTTTGTATTGGTCCGTTGTGGTAAAGAAGGAGCTTCGCCGAAAGGCGAAGCTCTCGATTTACCGGTCGATCTACGTTCCTACCCTTACCTATGGTCACGAGCTGTGGGTGGTGACCGAAAGAACGAGATCCCGGATACAAGTGGCCGGAATGACTTTCCTCCGCGGGGGGTCCGGGCTCTCCCTTAGAGAGAGGGCGAGAAGCTCGGTCATCCGGGAGGAGACCCCGGGGACGACCCAGGACACGCTGGAGAGACTACATCCTTCGGCTGACCTGGGAACGCCTCGGGATCCCCCACGGAAGAGATGGATGAAGTGGCTGGGGAGAGGGAAGTCTGGGCGTCCCTGCTGAAGCCACTGCCCCCGCGACCCGACCTCGGATAATCGGTAGAAGATGGATGGACAATTCTGATGAATATGTGAATGCTTGTGTTTCAGTTGCCAAAATACAGTCACTTAACCCTAACCACTAGTACTAGATAACATCAATTAGAATATTTGTTGCTGTTTTTCAATTCCCTTGCAAGCCACATTTCGAGTTCAAATCATTTTTAAAGATGATTTCACAGAATTAAAGTGAACATACCTAATGTTTTTAAAGGAAAAATCAAAGAGGGGTTTCCATTCAGAATACTTAAGATTCAGTGACGTCAGTGTTTTATCAATTAAATATGCTTTCCCGTGATTATGACAGTAGGTTTATAAAGTCATAATTAACAGTGTGACAGTAAAACCAAAATGCTCAAACACTATTAACTTCAAAAGACCAAGTCAATTAATTACCTCGGTGTAGCTGGTTGTCGTGCAGAGTGTTATTCAGTGTGTTTTAAGTGATGTTAAGTGATGGTGTTGTTCCCTTCCACAGCTTTGCTTGCACTGGAGCTGTGTCCAGAGCTTTTCAGTCTTCTGGAATCACAGTCATCAGGGACGAATCCTGGAATTGAACTTCTGGGGTGCTGAGCCCCTATTCAGATGACTAATGAAAGAACACATTAAAGTTAGTTATATCTTTGACCACCACCCAAAGCAATCGTCATATTTATGGTTAAGCACACAAACATCCTTGGGTCCCTTGAAAGGCTCTCTATATATTTGTAATTGTGAAAAGCTTTCTCCTTCTATAATGGTGAAGCTCTTTATTGGAAACATTTTAAATGCAAAAATTACGATTGTTATCCATGCAATTTCAAATTAACTATTAAAAAAAACACCTTGAAAAAATAGGAAAACACATTATCATTTCTTGATTAATATGTCAAAATATAGATCATTACTTGCACTCCTGAAGAGGAAAAAAAAGGTTTCAGTTGTCAAATGTTGTGCTTAATTAATTTCTGATTTCCCAGAGAGACCCAGTGAGCTGGCTCAAATTTGAGTATAAAAAGGTGAATTCCTCATTCTTGTTCAAAATGTTACAATTTTAGCTCATTGATACTGAAGTTAAACAAGTTTTAGAAAAATTTCTAAAATATTGATGCACTCTCATTTTAAGACAGATGTTCAAATACATCTGTTTAACACATACAAGAAAAATCCAGTGATCACAGAAATCGAATCTGAAAAAAGTACAACCCCAATTCCAATGAAGTTGTTACGTTGTGTTAAACATAAATAAAAACAGAATACAATGATTTGCAAATCATGTTTAGCCTATATTTAATTGAATACACTACAAAGACAAGATATTTAATGTTCAAACTGATCAACTTTATTGTTTTCAGCAAATAATCATTAACTTGGAATTTTATGGCAGCAACATGTTCCAAAAAAGCTGGGACAGGTGGTAAAAAAGACTGAGAAAGTGGAGGAATGCTCATCAAACACCTGTTTGGAAGATCCCACAGGTGAACAGGCTCACTGGGAACAGGTGGGTGCCATGATTGGGTAGAAAAGGAGCTTCCCTGAATTGCTCAGTCATTCACAAGCAAAGATGGGGCGAGGTTCACCGCTTTGTGAACAAGTGCGTCAGAAAATAGTCCAACAGTTTAAGGACAATGTTCCTCAACGTACAATTGCAAGAAACTCAAGGATTTCATCATCTCCGGTCCATAATATCATCAAAAGGTTCAGAGAGCCTGGAGAAACAACTGCATGTAAGCGGCAAGGCCGAAAACCAACATTGAATGCCCGTGACCTTCGATGCCTCAGGCGGCACTGCATCAAAAACCGACATCAATGTGTAAAGGATATCACCGCATGGGCTCAGGAACACTTCAGAAAACCATTGTCAGTAAATACAGTTTGGCGCTACATCCGTAAGTGCAACTTGAAACTCTACTATGCAAAGCAAAAGCCATTTATCAACAACACCCAGAAACCCCGCCGGCTTCTCTGGGCCCGAGCTCATCTAAGATGGACCGATGCAAAGTGGAAAAGTGTTCTGTGGTCCGACGAGTTCCCATTTCAAATTGTTTTTTGGAAATTGTGGACGTCGTGTCCTCCAGGCCAAAGAGGAAAAGAACCGTCCGGACTGTTTTTGGACGCAAAGTTCAAAAGCCAGCATCTGTGATGGTATGGGGCTGTGTTAGTGCCAATGGCATGGGTAACTTACACATCTGTGAAGGCACCATTAATGCTGAAAGGTACATATAGGTTTTAGAGAAACATATGCTGCCATCCAAGCAATGTCTTTTTCATGGATGCCCCTGCTTATTTCAGCAAGACAATGCTAAACCACATTCTGCATGTGTTACAACAGCGTGGCTCGGTAGTAAAAGAGTGCGGGTACTAGACTGGCAGGCCTGCAGTCCAGACCTGTCGCCCATTGAAAATGTGTGGCGCATTATGAAGCGTAAAATACGACAACAGAGACCTCAGACTGTTGAACAGCTGAAGCTGTACATCAAGCAAGAATGTGAAAAAATTCCACCTACAAAGCTTCAACAATTAGTTTCCTCAGTTCCCAAACGTTTATTGAATGTCGTTAAAAGAAAAGGTGATGTAACACAGTGGTAAACATGACCCTGTCCCAGCTTATTAGGAACGTGTTGCAGCCATAAAAGTCTAAATTAATGATTATTTGCTAAAAACAATAAAGTTGATCAGTTTGAACATTAAATATCTCGTCTCTGTAGTGTATTCAATTAAATATAGTTTGAACAAACATGATTTGCAAATCATTGTGTTCTGTTTGCATTTATGTTTAACACAACGTCCCAACTTCATTGGAATTGGGGTTGTAAGAAGGTGAGGGAGGGTGTGTTCCAACGGGATCACACGCCTCAGCCTCCCTGGTAAGGTCTATTCAGGGTTGGTGGACAGGACGGTCCGTCGGGAAGTCGAATCTCATGTTCGGAAGGCGCAGTGTGCTTTTTGTCCTGGCCGTGGAACAATAGACCAGCTCTACACCCTCAACACGGTTTTGGAGGGTGCATGGAAGTTCACCCAACCAGTCTACATGTGCTTTGTGGACTTGGAGAAGGCTTTCGACCGTGTCCCTCGGAGAGTCCTGTGGGGGGTGCTCTGAGAGTTTGTGGTACCAGACCCCTTAATACAGGCCGTCCGTTCCCTGTACAACAGAACTCAGAGTTTGTTCCGCATTGCCTGCAATAAATTGTATTTGTTTCCAGGGAGTGTTGGACTCTGCCAAGACTGCCCTTTGTCAAAGATTCTGTTCATTACCTTTATCGACAGAATTTCCCGGCGCAGCGGAAGCATTGAGGCAGACCAGTTTGGTGACCTCAGTATTACATCTCTGCTTTTTTTGCAGATGATGTGGTTCTGATGGCTTCATCAAGCCGCATACTTCAACTTTCATTGGAGCGATTCACAGTTGAGTGTGATGCGGCTGGGATGAAAATCAACACCTCCAAATCTGAGGCCATGGTCCTCAGTCGGAAAAGGGTGGAATGTTCTCTCCGGGTCGAGGAAGAGGTCTTGCGCCAAGTGGAGGAGTTCAAGTATGTTGGGGTCTTGTTCAGGAGTGAGGGAAAAATAGAGCGGGAGATAGACAGGCAGATTAGTGCAGCACTTGCAGTCATGCAGACTCTGTATCAGTCTGTCGTGGTGAAGAAGGAGCTGAGCCGGAAGGCAAAGCGCTCAATTTACCGGTCGATCCTACCCTCACTTATGGTCATGAGCTAATCTCAGATACGAGTGGCCGAAATGAGTTTCCTCTGTAGGGTGTGCGGACTGTCCCTTAGAGATACGGTGAGAAGCTCGGTCATCTGAGAGGGCCTCAGAGGTGAGCCGCTACTCCTCCGCATAGAGGAGCCAGATGATGGCTCAGGCATCTTGTTAGTATGTCCCCTGGACGCCTCCCTGGTGAGATGTTCCGGGCACATTCCGCCGGGAGGGGGGCCAGAGGACGCCCTCAGACGCAACATTGATTACCTCCGTATGTGTGCAAGGGTCGAATTAAGCGGTCTTGCATCGCAGTTGGCGGGTCAAAATTAGCATTTTGCGCATCAAAAAAAAAAAACACACTGAAAAGCAAAACTGCAAATCAGGTTCACCGCGGAGACGGTCGACTTGTAGTAGTACAAAGTATATTTGTCTTATTCCGAGTCAGGTGGTCTAAGCTCATAAATGCACAGCCTTGAACCTAATGCATTAATATGCTAAAATGCTAGCTGTTTAAGTGAGGATGCACAAAGGCTGTTAATGCTTTAAAAAAAGAAAAATAATCCTTATCTTTTATGCACAATGTGAATTCAAAAAATAAAAACTGTTGGTTATATAAAAAAGGAAACCCATTAATCGTACCTTCTTACATGAAAGGTTTTATTTTCTCTTTTGTATTCAAAATTGCTCTTCTTCCAAGCAAAAATATACTTTGTCCAAATAATTGATGGTTTGATCGCATTTTCAGTAGGATACTCGAGTACTAAAATATTCATTAGTTGCAGCCCTACATTTAACTCCCCCAACATATTGTCATATTTGTATTGTTTCATAAAAGCCTTGCTTCGGGTCCCTGTGCAATTAAGCTGCAGAACATTGCTCCTCAAAATGAGAAAGTTGCTCCTCAAATGGAGAAATGATGAGCAAAACTGCTCCTTTAAGAAAAAAAATTATTTTGAGTCGTGTGTGTGTGTGTGTTGCTGAAGTGCTTCAGTGAATCATTATCCACTAAATGTACGAGTCCTATCTTGGTGCTAGCCAATCAGAAGAACAGTAGGGCGGGTTATCGTTTCATAACTACAATGGACAGGAGACTTTTTTTCCGGACCCGATAAATTTTCATTGTTGCGGTAACACCCGGTGCGCCGCTCACGATGCAGCGAGCCGCTGGCGGAGCGGCTTTGGCGCCGTAGATGCAAACAACTGAGACATTTTAGGGAAAGTTAGCTATTTATTACGTTCGCGAGCCTGCGAGTTAACTCGCTAGTGTGCTACGGAGCTAAATAGCTCATTCCCAATGGGAGCTCTTATTAAAAGTGCATATAATATGTGAAACGCCATTATGATCCAAAACAAAGGTTTTGAACAAACATATCCTCTCAAACGGTTAAGATTTGTTCAATTGAAATATGTAAAATTGTTTGAGACTTCACTGTTGTGTCACGATGCCAAACAGAAAAAGGGGAAACTCAAACTTTATTGAAGTGCAGCACTTTATTTGAACACGTGTAACTTTCTCTCTTTATTTACTTGCTCTTATTGTGAAATGCAGCCCTACTTTTATTTAGTAATCGAGAAAACATGACACAGATGTGCTCATATGTTTGATTACAAGGGCAGAATTTATATCATTATAGCGGTGGCATAAAAAAAGAACAATACTATCGTTTATCTTCAAAGTTTTTTGGAAAATATATTCTAAAAAAAAAAATTCTATCATGGCAGGCCTAAACATATATAATATATTGAGAGAGCGCAAGAGCAATGAATAACACAATATTGTACAACCCCAATTCCGGTGAAGTTGAGACGTTGTGTTAAACATAAATACAAACAGAATACAATGATTTGCAAATCATGCGCAACCTATATTTAATTAAATAGACTAAAAAGACAAGATATTTAATGTTCAAACCGATAAACTTTATTGTTTTTAGCAAATAATCATGAACTTAGACTTTTATGGCTGCAACTTGTTCCATAAAAGCTGGGACAGGGTCATGTTTACCACTGTGTTACATCACCTATTCTTTTAACAACATTCAATAAACGTTTGGGAACGGAGGACACTAATTGTTGAAGCTTTTGTAGGTGGAATTCTTTCCCATTCTTGCTTGATGTACAGCTTCAGCTGTTCAACAGTCCGGGGTCTCCGTTGTCGTATTTTACGCTTCATAATGCGCCACACATTTTTAATGGGAGACAGGTCTGGACTGCAGGCAGGCCAGTCCAGTACCCGCACTCTTTTACTACGAAGCCACGCTGTTGTAACACGTGCAGAATGTGGTTTGGCATTGACTTGCTGAAATAAGCAGGGGCGTGAAAAGACGTTGCTTGGATGGCAGCATATGTTTCTCCAAAACCTGTATGTGCCTTTCAGCATTAATGGTGCCTTCACAGATGTGTAAGTTACCCATGCCATTGGCACTAACACAGCCCCATACCATCACAGATGCTGGCTTTTGAACTTTGCGTCCAAAACAGTCCGGATGGTTCTTTTCCTCTTTGGCCCGGATCACACGATGTCCACAATTTCCAAAAACAATTTGAAATGTGGACTCGTCGACTTTTCCACTTTGCATCAGGCCATCTGAGATTAGCTCGGGCCCAGAGAAGCCGGCGGCGTTTCTGGGTGTTGTTGATAAATGGCTTTTGCATTGCATAGTAGAGTTTCAAGTTGCACTTACGGATGTAGCGCCGAACTGTATTTACTGACATTGGTTTTCTGAAGTCGGCACGGTGGACGACTGGTTAGAGCATCAGCCTCACAGTTCTGAGGACCCGGGTTCAATCCCCGGCCCCGCCTGTGTGGAGTTTGCATGTTCTCCCCGTGCCTGCGTGGGTTTTTTCCGGGCACTCTGGTTTCCTCCCACATCCCAAAAACATGCATTAATTGGAGACTCTAAATTGCCCGTAGGTGTGACTGTGAGTGCGAATGGTTGTTTGTTTGTATGTGCCCTGCGATTGGCTGGTAACCAGTTCAGGGTGTACCCAGTCTCCTGCCCGATGACAGCTGGGAGAGGCTCCAGCACGCCCGCGACCCTAGTGAGGAGAAGCTGCTCAGAAAATGGATGGATGGTTTTCTGAAGTGTTCCTGAGCCCATGCGGTGATATCCTTTACACATTGATGTCGGTTTTTGATGCAGTGCCGCCTGAGGGATCGAAGGTCACGGGCATTCAATGTTGGTTTTCGGCCTTGGCGCTTCCATGCAGTGATTTCTCCAGATTCTCGGAACCTTTTGATGATATTATGGACCGTAGATGATGAAATCCCTGAATTCCTTGCAATTGTACGTTGAGGAACATTGTCCTTAAACTGTTCGACTATCTTTGCTTGTGAATGACTGAGCAATTCGGGGAAGCTCCATTCATACTCAATCATGGCACCCACCTGTTCCCAATGAGCCTGTTCACCTGTGGGATGTTCCAAACAGGTGTTTGATGAGCATTCCTGAACTTTCTCCAACTTTTTTGCCACCTGTCCCAGCTTTTTTGGAACGTGGTGCAGCCATAAAATTCTAAGTTCATGATTATTTGCTAAAAACAATAAAGTTTATCAGTTTGGACATGAAATATCTTGTCTTTGTAGCGTATTCAATTAAATATAGGTTGAACACGATTTGCAAATCATTGTATTCTGTTTTTATTTATGTTTAACACAACGTCCCAACTTCATTGGAATTGGGGTTGTACAAACAGTACAAAAGATTAAAGAGTATCAACTGTAATAAAAATACGCAATATAGTGGGACCGTGAAGCAAGAACCGCGATGTAGCAGAGGATTACTGCTATTATCTGTATTCCGTGCTGATAAATTGCAGGGACTCCTTGTTCCACGGCTGAGACTCATTGTTTCCATGACATGTGCATCCAGGGACTCACATAGTCTCAAGTGTAAAATGATCCATTTGTTAGATAATGTAAAACGAGCTTTTAGATCACAGGTGTCAAACTGGTGGCCCGGGGGCAAGATCCGGCCTGCCACATCATTTAATGTGGCCCGCAAAAGCACATCAAAATTGCTCATTGTGTTCTGCTGTAATACCATTGACATATTTCCAAGCATCTTTTTGTTACCAATCCCCCTTTGAAAAGAAATGTAATAGTTAAAAACATGTTTTTATCGGCTTCTGATTTCAAAACTGGTTATTCAATGTGTTGTGTATACTCTATGTAATTAGAATATATGTGGTAATGTTTCATTTATATGGGTTCACAGTCGTAGCGGCCCTCCGAGGGAAGTCATAACTACGATGTGGCCCGTGACAAAAATGTGTTTGACACCCCTGTATTAGATAGACAGACCAGATTGGAGAGAGAATTACAAATGAGCTCATCAGAAGGACAGCCAAGGTTAGATGTTTTGGAGACAAAGTTCAAGAGAGCAGACCTCTGCCAGGACATTTCAATTTGCTCAAAGGAGGAGGGTCACGGATTAAGGGACAAAAGAGAGAGCTTATTAAATGTATAGGTAATATTGTACATTAATACAGATGTTGAGAAGACGATAAAAGTAAAATGTTCATTTCATTTCATAAACATACTTGCTAATCAAGTGTATATATTGTAATGTGTGTGCATTGTGCACAAAAGGGATATATTAGTAGAAAGTGGCGGGTGGTGCATTTGGGACCTGGGCCTTAAATGACCCAATCCAGCCCTTAATGCCACCACTGTCAACGTAGCAATTTTACAAAATATACAAAAATGCAATATAACAATGTGTGCCATTACAGAGAAAGAGAGAGATTTCATTTTAATATTATTATTATTATTATTATTATTATTTGGCCGCTAATTTAGCAATTGCTACATGGCATCTTTCACGATTTAATGTTGACTGAAACACTAATAACACACAGGTACTGGCTATTGCTAACAGGGCACTTATACATGCGTACTTCTGTGACACCACTTGTCATTAAAGCACACAGTTAAAAAAAAAACGCGATCCTGTACACAAACTATCTTCTAGCAACTGCACTGCAAGTTTCACCCCTCCAGCTACTGTGACATTACCACCCATACATACAGTAAATCACGTGACAGCTCAAATAACAGTAATACACAAATGAACATGAAACAAAAAAAATGCTTAAAATACCTCAATTTAGTAGCTCAACCCTTCACTCACGAAAGTACTTGCAAATTCCAAATTTGTGTGACTTCTTTACCTTTTTTTCCCTTGAATACAATTCCTGTCTCTTCGTGCATACGTTTAGTTGTGTGACTGTTATATTCTGTTCGAGTCTATCAAAACGATGTCAAGACAGCAACATTTAAGCCGCAAAAAAAACAGCACTTCCAGTTGACGCTCTTATTTTGAAACACAAAATTGCACTTCTGCTCAGTCGCGGACTCTAACTTGATGATCACCGGGCAGCTTCACTTTGTGCTCGAACGTCACATAGGCGCAAATCCCGTAAATTAAGACTCCTCGAACAACATTACACAAATGCATACAAAATGAATAAAAGTTTATCCTCAAAAGTATTCTATAGTCATGTCATGGATTCTAATCAGTCGGCTCAAATAAACATGACAACATGACAGAAATAAATGGTGACAGAACGCCGGCATGTTTACGTACAACCGTGAGTGCTAGCACGAGCTCGCTAGGCTACATAGCGTTTTGTTGCCTGCTTGCGAGCCGTATCGTATTAAAAGTAGGCGAACATACCGCAAGCAATCCTCGAATGAAAGTCCTCTCCCGAGCACAAGTGACCGCCACCACACGTTTTTCCCCATTTTGTTCTTACACTACACACGGCGCGATCCATTGTTGTTGTCGCCGCCATTGTAAAGAGTGTTTTCGGGGGTGCTTGATTTGACAAGATAAAGCCCAGCGTTCGTAAAAGACGGGATGTGGGGATATCGGAATACAAGATCGTGAAAGACAAAATTGCTCGTCGTCTGATCCATGCATTATGTGTTGTCCGTCTCAGACGTGTTTTGTTTCTTTTTTAATAACTTTATTGGCGGTCAGATATTTACAGTACTACGTCAAAAGACATGTGACAATGCTAAAATATATATATATTTTTTTTTTTTTCCATATCAGTCACCAAGTCAAATTCTCCCTGTTTCATCGGCCATTTTGGACAGCTCTGCTCTAATCAGCCAATCGAGAACGGGAAAATGCCGTCTAGGTAGCCCTGTTTATCGAATCTGAAATCTGATTGGTGGAAAAAATAAACAGCCATTACCATTGTGTGTATGTGGCGTGGGCCGGAAATAACGACGTTAAAGGTCCTGGGCAGATTGACCTGGCAACACACAAAAGCTGGAATCTGATTGGACCCTCCAAAAAGTTAACGCGACTGGAAACTGGGCAGCCAAGACACACTATGAAATGCAGACAAAATATATATATATATATATATATATATATATATATATATATATATTTAATTGAATTATATATGTATTTATATATAATAGATATAAACAATAATGAATAATGCAATCAGTAATCAATGTAGGTCAGTACTTTTGCTAGTTTTTAGCCAGCAAACAATTCGGGATGCTGTGCACAGCAGAAATCGAAACAAAATGCAATGATTTGCAAATCCCTTTCGACCTATATTCATTTGAACACAATCCAAAGGCAAGATATGTCATGCAACATTTTGTGGCTGCGTGCATGCGTGAATATGGTGGGCACATGTATACGTGTGAACAGTGTGTTATGCATTGAAATATACAAAAAGGTGGCTGTTCGGATGTAGGCTGGATGTGTGCGCGCATACATAAGTCGCAGAGTGCTAGCATGTGTTTAATTACACGCACGCACAATGCACAAGGCAATTAAGACAAGCTAGCCCGCATAACATATGAGCCAAAAAGCTTTTGTGAGTAAACAGGCCGGCTCCGACAACCGCCTCGTGTAAAACGTCAATTGTCGGTGCTCTTGTCTTCTTTACCAAGTCAAAAGGCGCGTCGTTAAAATTCGCGAACTTCAACCTCGCCGCGTATATTTGGCGTTACAAATCGGCGCACATCGAATTCCCCACAAATATTGGACCTACTTGCGTCCATCATTATTACCTTCGATGCTCCTCGCCAAAACAAAACGACACATTGGAGATTGGAATGAATTTACCGTTCGAATGCACTCGAAGGCTGCCATGCTCCATACGCGACAGGGTGTTGTTGTTTTCAAAGTGTCGTCCGCGGCGGCTTATGCTGCAATGACCTTATTTCCCCAATGGAGTCTTTCCGCTAGCTTCGCTCCGTTCGAGACTGAACGCGACTTAGCTTAGCACGATGACACGCGTGGCGAAACACGCCTCGACGTTACCTTCCAATTCCCCAAAATGCGTCACGTGCGTGCCGCCGCGATCACGATACTGTAGTCCACGGATGTGAAATGCATTTGAGTCGGGGGGGGGGCACATGTTAACGCCGGCAACAAAGGGGTGAAAATAATTCCGACAGCATTTGAAAAATAGGAATCATTATATATATTCTTACTCATCATATGAGCAATCTGCCATCAAGGCAAAAGCACTACACTCCTCGCGTGCCAATCACGAAAACATTTGAAGAAATATGTCCCAAGTAACAAACGTTCTTAACTGCACATTCGCACATGATATTGCTTATTGCTTAATATGGTGATACACGAGTCGTTTGTGCAAACGTAAAACGTTTCATGGATTCCAAGTGGTCTATGGTGCTTGTGTTAAATAAAAGCATGAGTTTCAAAATGAGCGTGAACTAAAACTTGCCCGACAGGCAGAACAATCCCCACGGGCCGGATCGGACCCCTCGATGGGCCCGTTCCGACCCACTGGCCGTACGGTTGACACCGTTGCTGTCGTCCTTTCTGATTGACTTTGGACCACTTCTGAAATGTTTTAAACGGAATGCTCATTGGCACACATGGCAAAGGTACTCACAATCACAGATACTACATTAAAAACCACTGATAAATATACAAGCACGGATTCAACTCCTATTCTTAAGTACCGACTCAAATGTACTGTAAATGTAAACATTATTTTTTACTGTGAATAGTTTTGTACCGCCATGTTGGAGATTGAAGCATTGGTTTGTCGTGATGGCTTATTGAGCGTTAGAACACATAATCCTCCTAATCTCGACGCCAGTGGGGTGGACAAACAAATACCAATCACTTGATCGGAAAAAAACCACTGCACACAAAATATTTCCTCTGTTTTATTAATTCACATCAGTGTTCATACCAAAAAAGACAACGTCACTTCATGTTTTAAGAGCCGTTCACGTTATAGCTTCGCTAACATTGTGAACGGAGTAACAGAGAAATGAAATCGGAAGTGAGTTGCAGCAGTTACTGCACTTGATTCCCAACTCCGAGGAGGGAGGTTTGACTAACAAGATTTTTTTTACAGCGGAGGCTGGCATCTCTGTCAACCCCAGTTGCCTTTAGCGCTCTCTATTTGCATCTTTTTTAGTACATACCAAGCTCAATGTGACAAAAGTAGAAGGGTAGAAAGTAAAGACATTTAACCGTAAATGCGGGGAGTAAATCCAAATCTGCAGTGGGTCGAGTACTTTATGGGGGTGCTTTTAACCTTTGAGAAAATAGGTAGAGTCACAATTATTTCATATCGTCAAAACTGCTAAGTTGTATTAGCCATTGCTGCTAAACGTCACTCACACAATGTGACCGAGAACCACATCAGCTGCACCTAATAAATCAGAGACGAGTTGGCCTCCAAATGACAATAAAATACAAGAATATATTAACTGTACGCACTAAGGCACGGTAGGTTAAGATGACATTGTTTCATTTGCAAAAATGCAGTACAAATGGTTGAGTTGGCAATTACCACACACTCGCTTTTGTAAGAGAGAATACCTGAAAACAAAAAGGACGGTGTGATAATATCACGGCGGCAATGGGTGGCGTGGGTTATTCATATTCTTAAGAGTAAAAACATACTGATGAGAAATGTAAATTACAGCTGCATGTTGTGCAGGATTCCTTATGGTAACCAAATCTTTTCATTTTCACTGCATGAAAAATGAAAATGTGGCACCAGTGTAAGAAAGCCAACCTAAGCTAGATGATTGATTCACATACATTTGTGGTGGAGAATAAAAGTTGTTAGGACAGAGCAATTTTTTTGATTTTTGTGCACCGTACTGTATGTGATTTCTAATGGGCTATGACTCTGCTTCATAAAAGTTGATTGTATTGCTTTGCAATTAAAGGTGAAACCAGAATCCACTGCTTGAATCCAGATACAATCGATTGATTACCTTTCAAAACGATTTTCAATCAATATATTTAAGTCCGGAAGGCTAACTTGCCGAGCACAGATCGATCGAGTTGGATCGTAGGAATATAAACCGATACATCGATATAATGAATGAATCGCTAGTGGCGGATGCAGTAAAGTCACAAAAATATTATTTTCAGTTGCTACGTTTAAAAAGTTTAAAAGTTATGTAGGACAGACTTTTCTAAAGTGAAGTCATATTGAAAATATGTTAGGTTAGAGTTCATGTCCATGGACAGCAATACATCAGGAATATAAGAGAACCCTCTCTGCATTGCCTGAACATGAGGTGCCAAAGTGAAGGGGATGTCACCAAGGAGATCAGGGCCAGGTGAGGCAGCCTCCACTATTGGGGACTTCTCTCCCAGGTTCGTGGGAGATGAAGATGTACATGAAGTTGTTTCCATTGGTCGAGCCGGAGCTTGACATGGTGACTGTAAAAAGCAGAAACAAGAATTCGTTTTAGTCAAATCCCCTTAAGTAGCGTGCATGTGCTGACGGAATCAGTTTCATTTATTTTTTTTAATCCCTGTGTCAGCATAGTCCACGCTTAATGTAAACAATCTTAACGTTTCTTAATATCACAAAACTGCGACCAATCGTCACCCACATTTTTGTGGACATCTCTGATTATACCCCTACCCTCTCTTAAAATTAGGAGTGTCCCGATCCAATCTTCGAGATGGGATATCGGTCCGATGTCAGCAAAAAAAAAAAAAAAAAAAAAGAAAAGATGGGGACTGGATCTGAAATCTCCGATTTTATAACTCTTATACAAGCAGCCCATTCCATGATCCGCTCCAGCACATCTATCCAACAGCGGCCCGACGGCATGCAGATCCCATGTTATCACAACAACCAGTTGCAAAGGGGTAAGAAAGTAGTTTATTGACACTCCAGTGGAGGTTCACTGTAAAACTAATCACACAAAGAATTACACCGATTATCACAGAATTTCTCGGTCTTCGTTTTTATTCACAAAAAGTCGTAGCTCAAAGCTAGCACACAATGAATGAAAAACACTATTGGCGACCTAACGAAAAGGAGCATCAAACCCGCGGCGGCACTTATATCTGTCAAAATAATGAACACTGGGACACAAACGCTGTATAAACATATAGAAACAGGCAATCTTAACAATGCTCCCAGGCATATATTGTTCAAACTTTGTGAAAAATGACTTACATTAACAACATTTGATCATGACTTATACTTCGTTACTACAAGTGTCTATCTCATTGCGAACAACACGCTGCCCCTCAGAGGTCAAGATGCGCACAGCAGGAAGAGCAAATCCCCCCGAAAGCACACACAAATGGGTAGTTCAAGGACCAAAAGCCTCACATGGTCCGACAGGAAGCCTTTTTAGGTGCTAGCCAAGCTGTGGTGGCCCAGTCAGAAACTGGACTGCCCCAGTACATTATTGGTACCATACATTTAGTTTTAGCGATTATGTCATCACTAGCATCTTTATACTGTACTATTTAAGCACCTTTAATAAATTATTAGTACAATTGTACTCATGGCTGCCACTGTGTACTAACCTCACTAAAATCAAGGCATCGCAAAAACAAAAGAAGCCAAAAAAACCATTTTGTATATTAGCTATTATATGTACATGTTGACAGGACCCCTTGAAATGAGATGATGCCTCCCAAGGGGCTAACCTTGAATGAAATACATAAATAATGCACAACAATTTTTCAGCGTTCCCTGACTTTTTAGTGCCTATGATTTACACACACCAGTAGTATGCCGTATTCCGTCAACTGCCGTAACGTCTCCTGGTGTTTTGGTCTTACTTCTATGACAAATAAAGTTCTTGTTAGCCTACAGTTGTTGTCGGCATATTATTGGACAACATAATCTTTGTCCGGGTCTTCCAGCTGATCATCAGAAAAAACATCAGCTAGCAGAGTGTTCTTTTATTGTGCTCCTTTCGTCTGGAATCAACTTCCGTCGAGTGTTAAAAATGCTTAAAACTAGACTCCAAATACATCTCTTCACAAAACATTGTGACTTCGAATTAGTGCTGGGCAATATGGCCTAAATTTGAATTCCAGATTCCCCCCCTAATGTTGATATTTGATATGTGGTGATATTTTTTGTATTAAAGTTTATAAATTTATAAAACCGGACCACACCAGTTTGATCAACATTATAAAGCAGAAGGTTTATTGAACAATTACAAACACCACAAATAAATACGTTACTTTTCCCTAAAGACATTTAAAAATATAATCATCTCAAAATTACCAATGCACCCGTGGTGCGGGTTTCCTTTGTGTTTTTGTGTATTTTCTCTTGGAAACGCAACTCCATATTGGGAAATGCTACACAGAGTCTTCAGGACCTTTTGAGTTTAGGAAAAGACTATTACGGCCAAAGCTGCACTCGCCGAGCACCGCGAGTCCCCCACCCACGTGTAACCTAACTCCATTTACTCCTCAATTATACAGTTTTAAAGTGATGATGATCTGTGTGAAATAAATAAGGATACATATGCAACTGTTAGTCTACCGCTTGTCCACCATTAATGAATATAAGACCTCATCAGCTCAGCGTCCTACTTCATACTGCCTGTAAACCTACAAGTTTACAAAAATTTGGGAAAGGTTCCAACAAAAGTATTTAGTTGTAATTTTATGTAAAGTACTGCATGTTTTGAAAACAACTACATTGTTACCGAGACTCAAGTTCTGCTCGTTTGTCAAATATTTTACATCCATCCATTTTCTGAGCCGCTTGTCCTCACTAGGGTCGCGGGCGTGCTGGAGCCTATCCCAGCTATCATCGGGCAGGAGGCGGGGTACACCCTCAACTGGTTGCCAGCCAATCGCAGGGCACATACAAACAAAGCATCTTTTCCTCCATGTTGGCAAAACTCTCTCAGAGAAGCGAAAAGTCTAGAAAATAAAATCGATGATCCCCTATTTCCATATCGAGCATTACTAAAATATGGAACAAATCGAGCTTCTCGATATATGGCCCAGCACTAGTTCGAAAGAGGGCCTCGGTAACTGGCCCAACCTCATTATCGCGGCTTCTGCCTTAAAGATCGTATTTTGGCTATTCAGACCTCCATAGTGACTCTCTAACATGGACTTACTATGAAAGTATACATTTCATTTTTTTTTAAAAACACCTTGGTTTTGTCATACAAGTTTCCAAAATAAAAACACCCTTCTGACAGCTATTTCTGTTTGACCCATTTTTTATTTTTTTGAGTCTATATTCGAATGACCTGATTTCAGGCCTCTCAGCAGCAAAACATATGGAACTCAGAAATGCGGACAATTTGAATTCATATTTCACGTTTACTGTGGAACCATAGAGTAGAGATATACAGTATTTTATATTTTTGTTGTTGTTGTTGTTGTTTTATTAAATCTGACGTGCCGCTATCAAGAAATGTATTTAAAACTGGGTTATTTCGGTTCAGATGCAGCCACGCCACTCCGTAACATTAGTTCCCTGGTCCGGCTCTAACCACGAGCAGGGATTTGAACCTGTTCTACCTACTGAGCCGAAGCCACCCAAAATAATCCCATTGGTATCGCAAGACAAGTCCAGATCTGTGTGACAGACCACCAAGGACTACACTAAAAGAGGTCTGATGAAGAGCTGATATTGTATTTCAAAATAAAAGTCTCTGAAAACTGCATATTTTGCTTTCATTACCCCTGACTGAAAACATCTGTTCAAAAAAATCTGAGACATCGCAGCACCGGTCCAGTACACCACCCCAGATCTCCAACAAGTGGTCCCACCCAAATCTGGTGTGGCATTTCAAAATAAAAGTCCCCTGAAATTGGTATATTTCACTGTCACTACCTCTGATTTAAAATAGGAATTTGAAAATCTAAGAAATATCGCGTGAAAGACAAAAACTCTAAATATCGCAACACCAGTCCAGTACTGGGGGGACACTACACAACCCCAGGTCTCCAACCAAAGAGGTCCCACCCAAATCTGATGTGGCATTTCAAAATAAAAGTCCCCTGAAATTGATATATTTCTCTGTCGTTACCATGGATTTCAAAAATTCATTTAAAACAAAAAAAAAAAAAAAAAAACTGAGATATCGCATCACCAGTCCAGTACTATGGTGGTGTACTGTCCCCCAGAACTGGTCTAATGTTGCAATATCTCATAGATTATTATTTTTTTAACAGATGTTTTCAGTCAGGGATATTGACAGCAAAATATGCAGTTTTCAGACTTTTATTTTGAAATAAAAAATTCAGACCTTCATCCAACCACAGATCTGGATTTGTCTCTCGATTATTTTGGGGTGGCTTCGGCTCAGTAGGTAGAACAGGTTCGAATCCCTGCTTACGACTGTCCGTCCGCATGTCGACGTGTCCTTGGGCAAGACACTGAACCCTAATTTGCTCCCATTGGGGCTGGCAGCGCCTCGCATGGCAGCAGTCACCCATTGGTTTACGAACGCATGTGTGAATGTGAGGCTTTATGTAGCTTTTGTCATATTAATCATTCATAATGTCGCAGCATACTTCTAAATGACAGGGTCTGTGTGTACTTGTTTTTAACATTGTTAAGTGCATTGGGATTACCAAATTTAACAGTGTGCATTATAATTCCACAAAAATGACTTTTTGATATGGCTTAAGGTTTCAAATGCATAAACGCTTACCTTAGATGGGAATACAATAACATTTGTTGAAGGTTGTGCAATGTTCATCAACTGCATCTTCCGCCTCTGCTCTTCAACCGTTTCTCCTGCAAAGAAACCAGCAATTTTTTCACATATTAAAGTAGAACCAAATGGGCCCAAAAAATGTCCTGTAAATTTGACTCACCACAGACAAATTTATAAAAAAAAAAAAAAAAAAGAATATAAAAAAAATAATAATAATCACCATGTTTTGTGGCTAAAATAAGTATTTAACATGTCACCATTTTTCTCACTAAATATACTTCCAAAGGTGCTATTGACCTGAAACTTTCACCAGATGTGGGGAACAACCAAAGTGATCCATACAGAGAAAGAAAAGAAAAAATAAGCTCAGAAATGTAGTTGTGCAAAAATATGAAATGACACAGGGACAAAGTATTGAACACATGAGGAAAGGGAGGTGCAAAAAGGCATGGAAAGCCAAGACGACACCAAAAATCTATCAATAATCAAACAGCAATCCAGCCCCTTGTCAGTGAAAAAAATCTATAGGCCCTCTCCAAAAAATTGGAACATCATGGAAAAGTGTATTTATTTCCATAATTCCATTCAAAAAGTTAAACAAATTGTGTAAAAATAAATACTTGAAATTGTTGAAATGGTGGGCCCAGAATCTATAATCTATGAAAGTTTAACTTTTTGAATGGAATTATGGAAATAAATACACTTTTCCATGATATTCTCATTTTTTGGAAAGGGTCTGTCTATGCGTGTCCTGAAAACTTGACATTTTGGAGGTGGAGGGATTTCGCCTTACAGCGACGATACATAGAATATGAGTACATACTGGCATTTTATAATACAGTGCATTCCTTTGTCCACACCAGCTATGCAGCTAATTTGGTCTCCAGTTCTGCTTTTGATGTCACATGGGGGTGTGTCGAATTTGGCAATGAAAAAGTTCCATTCCAAAGGCAATTAGATATTTCCTAATTGCTACAAAACCGATTGATATTATTGAAAATGACTGTAGTTTAATTTAAAGAGAACTTAGTTTGTGAAGTATAGGCCATATAGACGCTATAGGTCCTTTAAGGAGGGTTGTCAAACTCATCGCCACGGGCGACATCTTAGTTATGGTTTTCCCTTGAGGAGCCGTGGGTGGACTATGGCCCCCGGCCTTGAGTTTGAGACCTGTGGTTTAAGGGATACAACAATAGATTAGGTTTCTTACCAATGATCACAAAGCCTCCATCAGCTTCCCTCTCTGATGTTGACTTCTTTGAATCTTTACGTAAACCCAGGAAGGACAACATGGCCGCCCTGTGTATATATGTATATATGTATGTATGTATGTATGTATATATATATATATATATATATATATATATATATATATATATATATATATATATATATATTGATATATACATTTATAAAAAAAATAAAAAAAGTTAGGCATAAAATAGAGTATAACATAAACAGCAATGGTTAACTGTGTGAAATGGCATATGTTACACGGTCAAGGACGTACATTTGTAATTACTTTCAAACATCTACATGCTTTGTATTACTTAAAACATCTAGCGCTGTACAGCAAATACAATATATACTGTAACTTTGAAAGAACGGTCATATCAAACATTAGTCACAAACTTGTTTCACTGGCGCATTTTAATGACGTAAACTTGATAAATGGCTCTTCCCAACTAACATTTGGACACGCTGTTTTTCACAACAAAGACATAAAAAGAAAACATAAGCCAATACCCGATCAAATATCGCTTGCTTGCAATTGCCGTGTCGATGTGATCTCCGTCTGTTATCCGCGTCCGTGTAGAAACTGCATTTAACTATCACGGTTTCCCGTGATATATAATTAATAACCCAGTAAGGATAAGCGTTATGGAAAATGGAAGGACGGACTGTAACATAACAAGGAATGAATACACAATGGTAAAAAACAATTAAAAGAAATAAAAAATCAAATATTAACGTGAAGTCTCCCCCTTTTAAAAACGTTTAAATCGTTTAATAAATTTTTAAAGGGTTATCCTAGAATCTAATTTCAAAATGTTGCCCAAAATATTATTAGATCAATCCACGTCAACATAGTCATATTTCTATGAGCGTTACGTAACGTTCTTCTCAAAGCTTTCTTCCGGAACTACATATTAAACGGACAGCGGATATGTCGTATAGGAAATGTGGGTATGTTCCATTATATATGACATCGTTTGCCGTAGTGACAAGCCTGGTGAATTCTTTGATCAAATGTACGCTCGCCACCCGCGCGGCGAACTGTGTTTGCAAAAAGTAAGCTCCACCAATTTCGCGCCATACATGAGTTTGTTGTGCGTCCGTTCACATTGAGCTGCTAAGATGTCAACCATCCTGGATGTTCCGAGGCCTCGAATCAACTTTTCTATGCTGTCGCGGTATATTAGCAAACCCGTCTGTTTTGTCGGGCGTGTTGAGAAGGTGACAGATTCGGAACACTCGGCACAAGGTGCTCCTAAAGTAAGAGTTAACATGTGTTCTTCCTTTGTTGTTTGTTAGGTACACCCAACTGGGAAAACGTTCACTGTCGCGGATGGAGAGGGACAATGTGTGTGTGTTGAATTAAATGACCCTGTGAGTATATATTTTTTTTCTCTCGCCCGATCTCTAAAGTGCAACAGGCCATCGTCATTTAACGTCCCCGCCCCCTTGTTAGCTATTTTATTTATATATATATATATATATATATATACGTCAAGGACTGTATTGACACACGACACAAACTGTGTCGGCACTGTGTTGCTCACTCAATAGTGAGCCCTCCAGTAGTTCTAAAATCATTGTCGGTGAACAAAATAAAAAATAAGGTGAAAAGCTTACATGCAGCAAACCCAACATCAGCCTGTGAAATATTGAATCGCTAGTCCTTTACTTGAAATATGATCTCATCATTGTATAATTTCAGTTGCTGGATTTGTTTGCTGAGTTGTTTAGGAGAAGAGTTTAACATTTGCTTAAAAGCTTGTGTAAATGCTAAACTGAGTGGGCATGTAAAATGTAGCAAATTTGACTAATACATTTCTGTTAAAAATGTCAACTTATGGAATTTTATTAACAATTATTTATCAATTTCTCTCGCCACACCCAGCCCTGATACTGCAACACATGTTCTCAGTAGATCCAAAACTCCTCAAAAGATAGACATCATTTCCCTGGATTGGATCTGTCGAACCATGCTCTAATGTTCCGGCGTGTGTGAAGTAATGTAATTACACTAAAGTCATTTAATTACAGTAGGTTACTGGTGATACTGGCGAAATTTCAGAACTCAAACTGAAATATAAAGGCAGAATTCACGTGGATGACAGTATTTGTGTTACACTTGTGATGCTCATTAACAGCACTTTTGTGATGCCCTCAACTCCTGCAGTTTTCGTTGAAAGCACTCCACTAGTTTGTCTTAAATGTGTTTTTAGCTAGCCTGTTGTTGTGCAGTACATTATGCATGAAATAAGATGCTGCATAGAAGAGAAAAAAAACGCAATCGCTACAAT
The DNA here is from genome assembly GCF_024500385.1 of Phyllopteryx taeniolatus. Classification (NCBI taxonomy): domain Eukaryota; kingdom Metazoa; phylum Chordata; class Actinopteri; order Syngnathiformes; family Syngnathidae; genus Phyllopteryx; species Phyllopteryx taeniolatus. The sequence continues at coordinate 16,303,972 of NC_084522.1, forward strand.
TTTGACACTGTAGCGGTGTCAGTTTTAAAGCATTTAAACAAACATATCAGGAAGACAATTACATATATTACATATTACAAAACATATCCCCCAGCCTCCTTCACGTTATATTTCATTTCAGGCAACAAGAGCATGAAACAGCTAGCTGGCCGATTGTCTGCCAATTTCATTCCTCTACAATCATTGGACAAACGCGGAAATATAAGCAGCAGCCCGATTTAAATGTACATGTTAATGTGGAGTGGCTGTTGGAAGCTGACACTGGTCATCTGGAGACGCCATGGGATGTAAACTTGTCCATGTGCCCGTGATATGTGAATCATCTGGGGGGTCCAGTGCTACCCCGGCCTCCCCTCTGGCTCCGCCCCTGATTCCAAGACTGTGACAACAGCTCTATTTTCTAAAACAAAAAAATATCTAATAATACATAAATTAATAAAAAGATCAGTCCGTGTTTTTTATTTTTTATTTAAATTTTTTTGTTTGTTTTTTTTTTTATAAAGGTGCTTGGAAGCACAGCTACAATGTTTGTGTGAGAGCACACAGTATTATACCATGGTCTTGGTGAATACTGCACGAGCACACATAGCAACCTGACAGTCAGATTTTCAGATAAGTAAATGTGAATTACTCTCAGGACAGAAATGAGCAAAATTAAAACAACAAGTAAGGCTGGGCAATTAATCGGAATGTAATCGTGATTTCGATTTTGGCTTTTCACGATCATAAAAGCATAATCAAAGAAAAACGATGAATGTGCTGCGGCGTGGGTTGTGTATGCAAGTTCCTGCGTTGTAAACACACCATGAACGCACCCCGTTTTGCTTGTAGCAAGCATGTGACTCCCTGAGCGTGCTTTAAGCTGTTTACGGACACCCCAGTTGGAGTTTACTCTACAACTCAACCCACAACAAAAAGAATTGCACCTTTTGGATGTTTAATTACATGACACATCGTTTTAGACATGCCCAGCTGATGCTGTCAATGGAAAACCCTATTGACAGACTAGCTAACATTAGCATTATGTCACAAAAATGCTCCACATGCATACAGTAACAAATACAGACAATCGGGGTTCCTGCGCAAGTATGGAAAGCATGAAAAAGTATGGAATTGAGTTTCATGAATTTCCAGTTCTGGAAAAGTGTGGAAACTATTGTATGGAAAAAATATTCATTTTTCCAAGACAACAGCTTTATTTTCTGAAACAGAAAAATTATGAATATCTCAAAAATGAACATGGAGCATTCCGTGTTTTTGTTTTGTATTTGTGTTTTTTTTAAAGACGCTTCAAAATGCAGCTACGTTTGTGAGAGCAGAGTATTTTACCACGGTCTTGGTGAATACTTGATTCCGATTGGCTCAGGAAATTTCATCAGGGTACACCCTTCAAACATACTCTTAAGTCAAGTAGTTCCTGACTTGTTTGTTGGTTTTATTAAACCAAGGTTGAAAACAGAATTTGTAAAGGCAAATTAATCCATAGAGACATTTTTGATGAAGGCATGACAATCTCATATACTTTGATTCAGCCTGCAACTCCGTCCAATATTACAATGTCGATTCAATAAAAGCATTTAAATAAATATTGAACCCATAATGTAGTAACAATTTCAGAGTAATCCTGTTGTCCCATTGAACAGTATGCAGAATGATTTTCATCCTATACCATAATATGCTGTAATAACTGTCCCGTGATAATGTTCTTGACGAAAAAATTTCGAATTGAACCTCACTTGATTGTATCAGGTTAAGCGTGTTTTCCAACCTTATTGAAAATGTGTTAAGTTGATAAAAGCCAAGTTTGGTTTACATATTCCAATTCAATTTGTATGTTATCAATTACAGCGAACACCCTTTTTCCTTTTATCTTCCAGCTTGAAAATGAGCTGTCTGGAATCGTGGAAGTCATTGGAATGGTGTCCAACAAAGGAGCTATAATGGCCACCACGTTCAGCATGCTCCGAGATGAGAAAGCCAGTGTGTTTGGTTGGTCCTCTTTTCTAAACACGTCAGAAGAGTTCTGATTTGCGGTTTCTTGTAATGATATTCTGCCCATGTGCCCCACAGACCTGGAACTCTACAACGAAGCTGTAAAGGTCATCCATGATTTCCCCCAGCACTACCCTTTTGATGCAGCTGCAAGTGGATGAGCTTTTATTTATTTTTTTCATGATTTTTATTTTGTCTGGTTTTGTTATGAAAGGAAAGAAAATCGCCAATAATTATGTATGTCACGGGAAATATTGAAAAAGAAACCTTCAAAGATGCAATTTCGTCCTTAACATCTGTACTGAAGCACAAAACTGGAACTTCCTCATTTAAGCTTACCAAGTTTTCCTGGTCACATTTTTCTGAGGACTTACTGTATTTTCAGGCACACTTTGAATACATTAAAACACAAAAACAATGTCGTGCTGGGGAGATTTGATCAACCCGTCGTCTTGGGGAATGGTCCATTTATCCCCAACGCGCTACTTGCACCAAGTCCGTGTCGTCCAGTGGCACCAATATAATGGATATTATATAAAACAGACCGTGGTGACGGAACAATATATCCAGCAACTTGCAAAAGTGTTTCAATGAGAGGAGAATTAATAAAAAAAAAAAAAAACTGGATCTTTGTTCAATATTGCATTTCCTTGTGGGTTGATTCCACATTCCAATGAATTGGATTTCTTTGGTACACACGTGGGCGGCACGGTGGGCGACCGACTGCCTGACAGTTCCGAGGACACGGCTTCCAATTCGGCCTCGCCTGTGTGGAGTTTGCATGGTTTTGTGGTTTCCTCCCGCATCCCCAAAACATGCCCGGTATGTTAATTGAAGACTCTAAATCACCCGGAGGTGCAAGTGCGAATGCTTGTTTGTTTCTATGTACCCTGGCAACCAGTTCAGGGTGTACCCTTTTTGCGAAGCAATGATTTATTTTGAGGCCTTTCGGTCAGGATTTAGAATGCATCATAGTACTGAAACAGAACCGCAGGTGAACGTTTTGAGCGACCCTCTTGTTGCATCAGATGAAGGTCTTGTTTCTGTACTTTTAATGAATATAATCCAAACTTACATTTAATTCAAAGAACTACCTTCAAAAGATTTTAGTCCCGTTTGTCGGATTGCTTACAGTTTGTATCTATGGGTAATGAGAAATTTGCACGTGGAGAAGTTCCGCAAGGCGTAGCTTGCTCCCGTTAACACAGACGCATTGCCGAAGAAGTCGTGGTTGTGTGAGCGCAAATCTGACTGCAGAAAGTGAAAGTGACAACTACGAAAAGAACGCGGCGCCGACGGACCTCTCATTTGATCGGCGGCAATGACGTCTGCAATAATACTTTTCACATTCTTACGGTGTGAGTTTTCATTCACGTTATCTGCGTTACGTTAGTGTTTATTCAAATTTTGGACAATGATGAAAATGTTCCTAGTGGTTGTTACAGCGTAAATCTGACTGCAAAAAGTGTTTTCGGCATCCAAAATCACACGTTTCTAGGATTCAGACACAATAGAATACTATATGGCCGTGGTGCACTCATATTATTCTTGTAAATCTGACTATGCACTTGCTCTCAGTGTGTCCCGAAAAATGAGATAGCTCGAGCGCACCCCGCCACATTGTTCGCCTTTTAAAGGTAGCTAGATTAGTTAGTTCGGCGGCAACTGTGATAGTTACGAACGCCACATCGCCGGATGATCGCAATTTCAGCAAGTGCTAGCCATCATATGCTAAATTACTTTGGATATTGACTATTTTTGGTATTGTAGGCAAAATATTTTTGACAAAATCCCCAATAGCTTGTGCCGTAGCAGTTTGCTAATCTTCCTGTGGTCCACATATTGTAGAATCCACAGTACAAATAATAGATTAGTACAGCAATAGTAAACTGTGGGGCAAAAAAAGGTATTTTTATGTAAAGCCCCATACTCAACATCGAAGTACCCTGCCCCCACGGCTTTAACTGAAACTCCGGCACTGGGCGGTAGGTTGGTGTGTGCGGCAGTTGGAAAACCTAAAAATATGTATTGGATAAAAAGGTGGGGACTAGGTCCCCCTAAGTGTGTGAGACCTATATGTATCCTATATGTAAACCCCCATACCTAACAGTACTGTATGTATTGAATAGAAAGGTGGGGACTCGGTGGGGACTAAAGGTCCAAAAATTCCTCGAATCTCCACATATACAATGAGCAGCCTAAACGATAAACTTTCCCTGGAACAGCGGTACCATGCATTAACATTAGTGACAGCGTGAAATGTAGACCCTGCACTAAGGTCCTGTGTCAAAATATAGGGCCAGAGATGGATCCAGTTCCATTTCCGGGTCGTAGTACGCCACAGCCAATGCCGCCTGTTCCAGTCGGAGCTCAGATGGATCCTCCTCCAGATCTTCCAGGAGGCCCTTTTCCTCTCCGCCATTTGGTATGTCGGGGGCTTCTCGAGACGACCCACAGCTCGATCAATGCACCTTAATAAAGGGAATACAAGTACAACAACAGCCGCAAAACACAAAAACCCCAAGAAGAGTGCCAATTGAGATTATCAGACTACCAATTATCCTTTTCCATTTGCCAAACCATCTTTCCATTTGATCATTAAAAGGGTTAGTTATTCCTGATTGTTCTTTGAGTTTGTTGGATAAGGCTCTCAGGCCGTTAAGAGTTTTGGTGAGGCTCCCAGTTGGGACTGCATTATTGGAAATGATCGCGCAGCAGCTTTCGCCAAACATGGAGCGTGCATCTCCTCTTTCTACCAATAAGGAGTCGAGTGCCAGCCTGGTCTGATAGCCAACGAACAAGTTGGCAGCCAGTTGGGCATGCACCGCCTTGAAGGCATGATATGTAAAATTTTGTCAACCTTTGAAAAATCAATATTTTTGTTAGGGGTTATCCAAATGAAAACAGACTTGAAACCTGCTGCAACTCGGTCAACTCATACGGGACGGCTCACGGTAGCCCCCACGGCATCGATGTAGACTGGACTCCCAGCCATGGGGCCCAGAGCCCTTTTCCTCTTTGTCAAGGTGGGCAGCAGGATGGACAACTGTTCTGCAATGTCCCCAGGTCCGACACATTGTATATCTGTAAAGGAGAGAGAAGAGAGACCAAGGCACTTCTCCCAGCCCAATTTGAGGCCAGGAACCTATGCAAAACATGACCTTCTCAGAACCACCATACGTCGGCTTTTGCCATGGTCAATTGAGAACCAGAACTGCGGGTTGACAGATTAATGGTTTGGAAAGAGTTCTTTTCATTAATTTCGCCAACACTGAGCGGATTGGTAGATTTAGCTTTTTTTTCGAAATGCTAAATTTGGAGTAAGCCACTAGGGGCCATTTTTTTTCCTTCCTGCGATTTCCAAATTCCATCTATCTCTGATTTGGTTGTTCCTTTCTCTTTGTTGTTTTTCAGTTGGGGCAGCTGACTGTTGGAGTTTTTATTTCTGCTAATCCTCTTTATTTTCAAATTGTCCACCTTTTTACACACGAGTTGTAGCCTAGGTGTGGTTTGATAGTCAGCAGCCTGCTTGGCTACTAAGTTGGCACTGGCATTACCATGTGTTTCAAATATTCCAGCTTTGGGGGGGCGTGCCACTCTGATGAGCGAGACTGCTTCGGGTAATTCTACTAATTCCGCCAATTCCAGGAGCATCTTGTGGCGTTTCACTGGTGTGCCTGTGGTGGTCAGTAAACCAGTTCTTTGCCATCCAGCCATGTCTATGAGCAGCGCCCTTCAGACCGAGTCCGATTTTGTGTATACGTTGTTGGAATTAGGCAAATATATTCTAGGTAAAGAAATAATTATACAACCCCAATTCCAATGAAGTTGGGACGTTGTGTTAAACATAAATACAAACAGAATACAATGATTTGCAAATCATGTTTGTTCAACCTATATTTAATTGAATACACTACAAAGACAAGATATTTCATGTTCCAACTGATAAACGTCATTGTTATTAGCAAACAATCATTAACTTAGACTTTTATGGCTGCAACTTGTTCCATAAAAGCTGGCACAGGGTCATGTTTACCACTGCGTTACATCACCTTTTCTTTGAACAACATTCAATAAACGTTTGGGAACCGAGGACACTAATTGTTGAAGCTTTGTCGGTGGAATTCTTTCCCATTCTTGCTTGATGTACAGCTTCAGCTGTTCACCAGTCCGGGGTCTCCGTTGTCGTATTTTACGCTTCATAATGCGTCACACATTTTCAATGGGTCACAGGTCTGGACTGCAGGCAGGCCAGTCTAGTACCCGCACTCTTTTACTATGAAGCCACGCTGTTGTAACACAGGCAGAACGTGGTTTGGCATTGTCTTGCTGAAATAAGCAGGGGCGTCCATGAAAAAGATGTTGCTTGGATGGCAGCATATGTTTCTCTAAAACCTGTATGTACCTTTCAGCATTAATGGTGCCTTCACAGATGTGTAAGTTACCCATGCCATTGGCAAGAACACAGCCCCATACCATCACAGATGCTGGCTTTTGAACTTTGCGTCCATAACAGTCCGGATGATTCTTTTCCTCTTTGGCCCGGAGGACACGACGTCCACAATTGCAAAAAACAATTTGAAATGTGGACTCGTTTGACCACAGAACACTTTTCCACTTTGCATCAGTCCATCTTAGATGAGCCCGGGCCCAGAGAAGTCAGCGGCGTTTCTGGGTATTGTTGATAAATGGCTTTTGCTTTGCATAGTAGAGTTTCAAGTTGCACTTACGGATGTAGCGCCGAATTGTATTTACAGACATTGGTTTTCTCATCAACCTTCTTTTCCTCTTCGCTGTCCCCCTGCTGCACTTGCCTTTTTCTTTTCCTTGCTCAAACCCACTTGCCTCTGCTTTTCTGTTCAATGTATCTGTTAATCTTCCCTTTCCTGAATTTCCTCTTAATTTTCTTGCCTTCTAATCAATTATTTCTTCTTCTGTTTTGTTTTGCTCCTCTAATGCACACACTACAGCTGTAAAAATGGGGCACTCTCGCTATCTCTGGGTCATTGTAAGTTTCTAAAATCCACTCTTTGATGTGTAATACTGCCTGTTGATTGACTGCTGTTGCATTGTTTTCGGTTTGAGTCAGTAGCTGTCTGACAAGGGCATAAGGCTCAGGTTGGTACGGGGGAGGGTTGGTGCACCTTTCCCTTCTGTGGTGTTTCACACATCCTGAAAAGGATTTGTGGACTTTTATTCCAAAAGACGGGGGAGGGCCCTTCCTCCATTACTCGCAACTTCCTGAACAGGACTTGCGGGGTGTAGGAAACATCCCGTCCCTGCAAACACAGCCCTCATCAGGTCGGGGATGAGATCCTGACCCAAGTGGAGGAGTTCAAGTATCTTGGGGTCTTTTTCACGAGTGAGAGAAGAATGGAATGGGAGATCGACAGGCAGATCGGTGCAGCGTCTGCAGTGATGCAGACTTTGTATTGGTCCGTTGTGGTAAAGAAGAAGCTAAGCCGAAAGGCGAATGCTCTCAATTTACCGGTCGATCTACGTTCCTACTATCACCTATGGTCACGCGCTGTGGGTCGTGACAGAAAGAACAAGATCCCGGATACAAGCGGCCGAAATGAGTTTCCTCTGCAGGGTGTCTGGGCTCTCCCTTAGAGATAGGGTGAGAAGCTCTGCCGCTGCTCCTTCACATTGAGAGAAGCCAGATAAGGTGGCTTGGGCATCTGATTCGGATGACTCCAGGACGCCTCCCTGGTGCGGTGTTCCGGGCACATTCCCATCGGAAGGAGACCCCGGGGACGACCCAGGACATGCTGGAGAGACTATGTATCCAAGCTGGCCTCGGAACGCCTCGTGATCTCCCCCCCCCCCCCCCCCCCCCCGGAAGTTTGTGCCAGCACCAAACTAGACTGATGGATGAACACAGGACTGATTCGATGAATGCTGTGTAGAACTGTCTCAACAGCTCATGTGGTAGGTCGTGCTTCCTCAGAAGCCGCAGGACGTTTTTGGTCTCCCACTTCAGGTCCTGATAAACTGTAATTCCCAGGAACTTGAAGGCCTCCACGGTTAACACAAGGCAGTTGGACAGCGTGAGGGGCAGCTGTAGCGAAGGATGTTTGTTTATATGTGCCCTACGATTGGCTGGCAACCAGTTTAGGGTGTACCCCGCCTCTTGCCCGAAGATAGCTGGGATAGGCTCCAGCACACCCGCGACCCTCGTGAGGATAAAGCGGTATAGAAAATGGATGGTGGATGGATGGATGGATATTATTGTGCTCAAGTTAGTGTATCTGAGCTGTTGTAGTAGGAACTCTGTTCTTTTTGGTAATATACAAAGAAGTTGTTGTTTAGCATGACAAAGTTGGTTCCTAAGTAGGTCCGTCGGATTTATTGCATATTCTTCTGTAAGTTTAATTTTCATCTCCAATTCGCTTTCTAAGTTTTGTTCTTGTTTTTTCTTGTAGGAAGGCCATGTACAGATTTTGCCACTAATTACAGCGTTCCCTGTTTCCCAAAGTAAGGATGGAGATATAGTTGTGGAATCATTCATATCTAGAAAATCTTTCCATTTCTTCCTTACAAATATATCGAACTCTGTATCTTTCAGTAGAGAAGTATTCAAGCGTCAGGCTGGAGAAATGAAATTGTTACACGACACTAAAATCCATGAAATAGCCTCGTTTCACACTTTGTGATTGAGGTGATGTCAGTTTAGAAATGTCTCTCTGATTTGGATACATTTTGACACAACCAACGACAACAACATTCATAGGTGGTTGTCAGACCCGTGGCCAGACCTCAGTCTTAAGGGGGGGCACATAAAATGTATGAGGAGGGGGCACAATTACTGTATCATTATCCTACACTTTTTGATAATCCTATTTTCTTCTTTTCCTTTGGGCTTGTCCCTTTAGGGGTCGCCACAGCGCGTCATCCTTTTCCATGGAAGCCTATCTCCTGCATCCTCCTCTCGAACACCAACTGCCCTCATGTCTTCCGTCACTACATCCTATCAACCTTCTCTTTGGTCTTCCTCGAGCTCTCTTGCCTGGCAGCTCCATCCTCATCATCCTTCTACCAATAGACTCACTATTTTTCCTCTGGACGTGTCCAAACCATCGAAGTCTGCTCTCTCTAACTTTGTCTCCAAAACATCGAACCCTGGCTGTCCCTCTGATGAGCTCATTTCCAATTTTATCCAACCTGGTCACTCTGAGAGCGAACCTCAACATCTTCATTTCCGCCACCTCCAACTCTGCTTCCTGTTGTCTCTTCAGTGCCACTGTCTCTAATCCATACATCATGGCTGGCCTCACCACTGTTTTATAAACTTTGCCCTTCATCCTAGCAGAGACTCTTCTGTCACATAACACACCTGACACCTTCCTCCACCCGTTCCAACCTGCTTGGACCCGTTTCTTCACTTCCTGACCACACTCACCATTGCTCTGGACGGTTGACCCCAAGTATTTCAAGTCCTCCACCCTTGCTATCTCTTCTCCCTGTAGCCTCACTCTTCCCCCACCACCCCTCTCATTCATGCACATGTATTCTGTCTTACTTTGGCGAATCTTCATTCCTCTTCTTTCCAGTGCATGCCTCCATCTTTCTAACTGTTCCTCCAGCTGCTCCCTGCTTTCACTGCAGATCACAATGTCATCTGCAAACATCATGGTCCACGGGGATTCCAGTCTAACCTCATCTGTCAGCCTATCCATCACGATTACAAACAGGAAGGGGCTCAGGGCTGATCCCTGATGCAGTCCCACCTCCACCTTAAATTTGTCTGTCACACCTACAGCACACCTCACCGCTGTTCTGCTGCCCTCGTACATGTCCTGTATTATTCTAACATACTTCTCTGCCACTCCAGACTTCCGCATGCAGTACCGCAGTTCCTCTCTGGGTACTCTGTCATAGGCTTTCTCATTCTTTGAAGTCTCGGCGCCCTTTGCACCGGACTATTGCTATATTAGTCATACAAACTGCTCTAATTGCTAGAGGACTCTGCATCTCTTTGCACAATTGTCAAGAAATAAATAAATTGTACCAGCATTACCAGATTACGAGCAACCCTTTATTGCTCAGTGACTGTTTTTTTTTTGTCAATGTCTTTCTGTCTCCAAAGTGTTCTCTGTCAATTGACTGCCTGTTGTCGTACTAGAGCGGCTCCAACTACCGGAGACAAATTCCTTGTGTGTTTTTTTTTTTTTTTTTTGCACATACTTGGCAAAATAAAGATGATTTCTGTTTCTGATTCTGAAAAGTCAAGGTTTCAATTACCACAACACTGTCAATTACTGATAATTAGCTTTTTTGGGGGGCCGTCTGCAAGATGATTGGCTGCTTGCAAAGACGAGACTGTCACACGCTAAACAATCAGCCTCTTTGTTCCAAATGAGAGCCGAGCTGCCTTTTTTTCTCTCCTTCACGGCTAAGCAGAGAGGCAAGGAGGGTTACATGAGACGAACGCGCTTATCAATCTTTCCATCCATCTGGTTTATCATTGGTGGAATGAATGGCAGAATAAATAATGATTCACAAGACACAAATGTGTTTGTAATATATCAGCCATATCACATTTGTTGGGTGCATTGCCATCACTTTATCCGCACTCACGCATAATGTAACCTTGACTCCGCCCTTTGAGCTCATTGCAACTTGAAAGTGACTCTTAAATGGGTTGGTGAGGGAGGGAGAAGCAAGAAAGTGAAATGTGCTGCTTGATGACAGCTTGGTCTCAGTAGCAGTTAATGCGTCCCCAAACAAGAGAATGACACCAAATACGCAGCTAAAAATACCCTAGCATTGCTAAGAATAAAACAATGCATTTTTTTTGAAGCATTGATTTAAAAAAAAAATAAAATAAATAGGATTATGCAGTCTGGAGTAGGCACCCTTCAAAGCTGAGACGGCCCGGGCAGATTTCTCTCGGCTTAAAAAACTTTTGTCAAGGCCAGTTCTCTTTTTTTGTATAAGCATCTTGTTGGACCACAAAATTAAAGCAATAGGCCTACTATATATTTACAAGTTAATTTTCAGTAGATTTGTATGTATTACTTTTTTTCAATTCTTTCCGTGACCATTGTGTTTTTCTTTCTTTTTTAGAATTTTAATTTCGCCCACGTGTACATCGGAATGTTTGTTTGATGAAGAAAAGATGAACTTCAGTGGGTTTTTTTTCTTCATTACCACAACGGACCGATACAAAGTCCGCATCACTGCAGACGCTGCACCGATCCGCCTGTCGATCTCCCGTTCCATTCTTCCCTCACTCGTGAACAAGACCCCAAGATACTTGAATTCCTCCACTTGGGGCAGGATCTCATCCCCGACCTGGAGATGGCATGCCACCCTTTCCCGACTGAGGACCATGGTCTCAGATTTGGAGGTGCTGATTCTCATCCCAGCCGCTTCACACTCGGCTGCGAACTGCTCCAATGAGAGTTGGAGGTCACGGCTTGATGAAGCCAACAGAACCACATCATCTGCAAAAAGCAGAGATGCAATACTGAGGCCACCAAACCGGACCCCCTCTACGCCTCGGCTGCGCCTAGAAATTCTGTCCATAAAAGTTATGAACAGAATCGGCGACAAAGGGCAGCCTTGGCGGAGTCCAACCCTCACCGGGAACGAGTTCGACTTACTGCCGGATATGCGGACCAAACTCTGACTCCGGTCGTACAGGGACCAAACAGCCCGTATCAGGGGGTTCGGTACCCCATACTCCCGAAGCACTCTCCACAGGACTCCCCGAGGGACACGGTCGAACGCCTTCTCCAAGTCCACAAAACACATGTAGACTGGTTGGGCGAACTCCCATGCACCCTCGAGGACCCTGCCGAGGGTGTAGAGCTGGTCCACTGTTCCACGGCCAGGACGAAAACCACACTGCTCCTCCTGAATCTGAGATTCGACTTCCCGACGGACCCTCCTCTCCAGCACCCCTGAATAGACCTTACCAGGGAGGCTGAGCAGTGTGATCCCCCTGTAGTTGGAACACACCCTCCGGTCCCCCTTCTTAAAAAGGGGGACCACCACCCCAGTCTGCCAATCCAGAGGCACTGTCCCCGATGTCCACGCGATGTTGCAGAGGCGTGTCAACCAGGACAGCCCCACAACATCCAGAGCCTTTAGGAACTCCGGACGAATCTCATCCACCCCCGCGGCCCTGCCACCGAGGAGCTTTTTAACTACCTCGGTGACCTCAAACCCAGAGATAGGAGAGCCCGCCTCAGAGAACCCACACTCTGCTTCCCCATGGGAAGGCGTGTCGGTGGAATTGAGGAGGTCTTCAAAGTATTCTCCCCACCGACTCACAACGTCCCGAGTCGAGGTCAGCAGCGCCCCATCCCCACTATACACAGTGTTGGTGGTGCACTGCTTTCCTCTCCTGAGACGTCGGATGGTGGACCAGAATTTCCTCGAAGCCGTCCGGAAGTCTTTCTCCATGGCCTCACCGAACTCCCATGCCCGGGTTTTTGCTTCAGCGACCACCAGAGCTGCATTCCGCTTGGCCAGCCGGTACCCATCAGCTGCCTCAGGAGTCCCACAGGCCAAAAAGGCCCGATAGGACTCCTTCTTCAGCTTGACGGCATCCCTCACCGTTGGTGTCCACCAACGGGTTCGGGGATTGCCGCCACGACAGGCACCGACCACCTTACGGCCACAGCTCCGGTCGGCCGCCTCAGCAATGGAGGCGCGGAACATGGTCCACTCGGACTCGATGTCCCCCGCCTCCCCCGGAACATGAGCAAAGTTCTGTCGGAGGTGGGAGTTAAAACTCCTTCTGACAGGGGATTCTGCCAGACGTTCCCAGCAGACCCTCACAATACGTTTGGGCCTGCCACGTCGGACCGGCATCTTCCCCCACCATCGGAGCCAACTCACCACCAGGTGGTGATCAGTTGACAGCTCCGCCCCTCTCTTCACCCGAGTGTCCAAGACATGCGGCCGCAAGTCCGATGACACGACCACAAAGTCGATCATCGAACTGCGACCTAGGGTGTCCTGGTGCCAAGTGCACGTGTGGACACCCTTATGCTTGAACATGGTGTTCGTTATGGACAATCCGTGACGAGCACAGAAGTCCAATAACAGAACACCGCTCGGGTTCTGATCGGGGGGGGCCGTTCCTCCCAATCGCGCCCTTCCAGGTCTCACTGTCATTGCCCACGTGAGCATTGAATATTAAATACAGCAATGTGTATAATTTGACATTAGAGATTAGTTGTTTGAATTTACACCAAAGGTGAGACACCAGGGAGGAATTGCGCAAGGTGAGGGGCACAAGTAGGCGGAAAAGCTGGAAGAGACCTCGAGACTATCATTAAAACAAGACAACGAGAACATGACAAAGGACAGAACTAAACATAACTCTAAAACCACCTACTACTGTCAATAAAACAGACATATAATATATAAAGAGGTGGGGCTATTTTATTTTTTTTAAACAACAAATCTGTTTTGTAGTTTTACGTTGGCAAACTTATAGTTCATATACAAACAGGAAAAAAATACATTCCCCCTCCCCCCATGTCTAAAAAAAAAAAAGAATAATACAACAGCAAACATGAACACAGTCAGACAAGGAGCATTTGCCGAGCAGGTATGTCACAAGGAAGTTGCAACACAGGCAAAACCAGTGTCAAGATACACCATGGAAAGGGAAAGCCGTGTACAAATTTAGAAAGGTCAGGGTGAATTTGTCTGTGGCATTCAATATTTGGAATCTCAGTTTCTCTCAAGGTAAAAAAGAAAATACTTCTCTCGACCACCGCAGGTATGCCGGGGTGGATTTCCAATTGAAAAGTCTCCATGCCAGCAGAGAAACGAATGCCAAAACAGTTGCTTGCAGATTGGAGACTTTGCGGTGAGAACAAAAAAAATGGACCACAAATTTTGAGAACTACACCAAATATCTGTCTCCAATCTGACAACACTTTTGACCTAATTTGTTCCCCTTGGGTTTCTGTTAGGTTATTCTTGCGAACTGTTGTCTTTGTTGTACTGACATCAACTTGTTTCGCAGTATAATAAATATCACACACCCAAAATCTCACTCAGAGATGACGCAACCTTACTATGAAATTTCTTTGAGTGCCTCTCATTCTGTCTTCATGGAGTCATTCCTAAAAAAAAAAAGAAAAGACAGGGCAGAGGCCACAGAACCGGTCCAACAATTGATAAGAAATCTTTACAGGCAAAAGTAAGTATCCTGCCATGTAATCTATCTGCAAAATCTAACAATTTGTTTCGGTTTTGTCAATGTATCTCCCAGTTACTAAGCAAAGCAAAGCAAATGTATTTGAATGGTGCATTTCATACACAAGGTAACGCAATGTCATTGTCAATGTCAAAAGCATTTTAAAAAACAAAGAGAAAAATAAATAAAATAAAAGTACAATTAAAACAGCCTACAGTGCAATAAATATCATTTAAAAGTGGAAATGCTCGACAACGCGTGAGGAAAAAAGAAGAGTTTTTAACCTGGATTGAAAAACATGCACACTTGGGGATGACGTCATTTCTGTTGGCAACTTATTCCATTTGTGTCCAGCATAATAGCGAAATGCTGCTTCACCATCTTTGCTTTGGACTCCACTATTTGACCAGAATCTGTCGATCTCAGAGCCCGACTGGCTTTATATTCCATTTCTTTCATGTACAAGCCCAATTCCAATGAAGTTGGGACGTTGTGTTAAGCATACATAAAAACAGAATACAATGATTTGCAAATCATCTTCAACCTATATTGAATTGAATACACTACAAAGACAAGATATATCATGTTCAAACTGATACATTTGATTGTTTTTAGCAAATAATCATAAACTTAGAATTTTATGGCTGCAACACGTTCCAAAAAAAAAGCTGGGACAGGGTCATGTTTACCACTGTGTTACATCACCCTTTCTTTTAACAACATTCAATAAACCTTTGGGAACTGAGGACACTAATTGTTGAAGCTTTGTAGGTGGAATTCTTTCCCATTCTTGCTTGATGTACAGCTTATGCTGTTCAACAGTCCGGGGTCTCCGTTGTCATTTTCAATGGGAGACAGGTCTGGACTGCAGGCAGGCCAGTCTAGTACCCAAACTCTTTTACTACGAAGCCACGCTGTTGTAACACGTGCAGAATGTGGTTTGGCATTGTCTTGCTGAAATAAGCAGGGGTGTCCATGAAAAAGATGTTGCTGGGATGGCAGCATATGTTTCTCCAAAACCTGCATGTACCGTTCAGCATTAATGGTGCCTTCACAGTTGTGTAAGTGACCGATGCCATTGGCACTAACACAGCCCCATACCATCACAGATGCTGGCTTTTGAACTTTGCGTCCATAACAGTCCGAATGGTTCTTTTCCTCTTTGGCCCAGAGGACACGACGTCCACAATTTCCAAAAACAATTTGAAATGTGGAATCGTCGGACCACAGAACACGTTTCCACTTTGCAAACAGGTGTTTGATGAGCATTCCTCAACTTTCTCAGTCTTTTTTGACACCTGTCCCAGCTTTTTTGGAACGTGTTGCAGCCATAAAATTCTAAGTTCATGATTATTTGCTAAAAACAATCAAGTTTATCAGTTTGGACATGAAATATCTTGTCTTTGTAGTGTATTCAATTAAATATAGGTTGAACATGATTTGCAAATCGTTGTATTCTGTTTTTCCATTTTCTGAGCCGCTTCTCCTCACTAGGGTCGTGGGCGTGCTGGAGCCTATCCCAGCTGTCATCGGGCAGGAGGTACACCCTGAACTGGTTGGTATTCTGTTTTTATTTATGTTTAACACAACGGCCGAACTTAATTGGAATTGGGGTTGTATTTAGGACCTAAACCATTTAGTGATTTATAGACCAGTAGCAGAACTTTAAAATCTAAAGCTGACTGGGAAGCCAGTGAAAATACTTTAGAATTTAGAGTAATATGTTTTGACCTTGCCCTGCGATTGTCCGGCAACCAGTTCAGGGTGTACCCCGCCTCCTGCCCGATGACAGCTGGGATAGGCTCCAGCACGCCCGCGACCCTAGTGAGGAGAAGCGGCTCAGAAAATGGATGGTTGGATGGAGTTTTTGACCTGGCGGCACGATGGGCGACTGGTTAGAGCGTCAGCCTCACAGTTCTGAGGACCGAGGTTCAAATCCCGGCCCCGCCTGTGTGGATTTTGTATGTTCTCCCCGTGCCTGCGTGGGTTTTTTCCGGGCACTCTGGTTTCCTCCCATATCCCAAAAACATGCATGCTAGGTTAATTGGGGACTCTAAATTGCCCGTAGGTGTGAATGTGAGTGCGAATGGTTGTTTGTTTGTATGTGCCCTGCGATTGACTGGCAACCAGTTCAGGGTGTACCCCGCCTCCTGCCCGAAGATTGCTGGGATAGGCTCCAGCACTCCCATGACCCTTGTGAGGAGAAGCGGCTTGGAAAATGGATGACTGTTGGAAGTCAGGTCAGAATCGATCAGTACACCAAGGTTTCGGACTTGGTCTTTGGTTTTTAAAGGGAGTTACTCCAGGTATTTACTAACAGCAATCTTCTTTTCTTTATTGCCAAAAAGAATTATCTCAGTTTTGTTGTGGTTTAATTGAACAAATGTTTTGGCTCATCCAGTTATTTATCTGTTTTAGACAGTGACACAACATCGCAATTGAACTGTAGTCATCTGGAGACACTGCTAGATATAACTGTGCTATCTGCATAGTTATGATAGTCAAAAATAAAGTTCTGAAGAATTTGACCCAAGGGTAGCATATACAGGTTGAACAGGAGGTGTCCAAGAACAGACCCTTGAAGGACCCCATACGTCATTGCCATTGGATGAGACTGAACACTTCCAACGGTTACAAAATAACTCCTTTCCTCCAGGTAGGACCTGAAACAATTAAGGACTGTTCCATTTAGTCCTACCCACGTTTCCAACCTGCTCATATATAGTATATTATGATCTACCATATCAAAAGCCGCACTTAGATCCAACAAGACCAGAATTGACACCTTTCACGAGTCATATTCATCCGTATATCATTTAGCACTTTGATAAGAACAGATTATGTACTGTGATGAGTCCGAAAACCTGATTGGAATTTGTCAAAAAGTCCATTTAAGTTCAAGACATTGCTGAGTTGATTAAAAATAACTTTCTCAACAATCTTGATGGGTCTATAGCTTGCTAGCATGGAAACGTCCAGCGTTCTATTTTTTTAGAAGAGGCTTAATGGCAGCTACTTTAAGCGCTTTAGGAAACTCGCCTGACTGAAGTGAGCAATTGATTATTTGCTGCAAATCAGCTAGCACAGACTTCACAATAGCTTTGAAAAAACTCAGATCGTATTGAGTCTAGACAACTCGCTGATGGTTTCAGCTGCTCTCTACAGTTTTTTGGTCAACTTTATAAAATTCTGACATGGTAATAGAGTTTTTCCTGGGTGGCTTCAGATGTAGTATCAATTTATCATTTTGCTCATTTGATTGCTGATATTTAACCTGATGGATTTTATTTTTTCACTGAACAAAAACAAGCAAATTCATTGCATTTATCTCCTGTTAGGAGTTCTGGAGCTATCTTTTTTTTGGGAAGGGGGTGGTTTCGAGGTCTTTACCATCATTGTGCGCCTCCACGGTGTTCTCGGTCGCCTCAAGATTGTCTTCGTTTTAATAGGAGCGACAGCATTCATAACATTTGAGATATTCCAGGTGAAATTATCCAAAAGTTCATCAACCGTCTCAGCATTCACAGTTTGTGGCACAGCTATGGTCTCCATAAACCTCGTGGTGTTACTCCCATTTATGGACCTTTTCTTAATAGACACAGAGGATGAACTGAACTTTGAACTTTTGGAATAATCTGTAATTTAAAAAAAATACACAAAAATGGTCAGAAGTAGCCATATCCTTTATGTCAACTGATAGAATTTAAACACACACGAACGATAAGGATTAACGTCCTTATTACGGCAACAGTTCAGCATCGCTTGGCGCAATGCATGCTGGGAACCGCGCGGCTTCACTGTCGCGACAATACTTAACAAAAACATTTTCAACTCTGAATAAAGATGCTTGGTTGAAGCTTTCAAATAAAACTAAGTGGGGGTGTGGGCTTTTGTTAAGTTTTCAAAATATGTTCTATTTAAATATGAATAAATGTTAAGATAAAATCAATTCAGTGAAAGTTCATTAACAAGATTGCATTAATCAAAACATTTATCAGCTCTTAGGGTTAAGGGTAAATTGCTTTGCTAAATTACTAAATTACTGTTATTAATTTCTCATAAAGTACACGCAAAACTGGTCATCATTTGATGTTGAGGCAGTGTTGTCTGTATCTGCTGAATGTAACTTATAAAGTAAATTGTAATTTAACTTAGTTCTTCAACTTAATACAATTAATTCACTTTGAAAGTCAAATCATCAGAAAAGCAACAAAGTTACATTTTCAAGGTAACTGTGACAAATCCTGTGGGCGTGTCCACCGAATTCGCTGGCACCTGTGTTTTGGCAAATCAAGATAAGTAAGCAAGCAAACGTACGTAGATGTGCTTACCTCTCCTGGCATAGGGTTTGACCTCAGTGGTGGGTCCAAGCGACCGGCCATGTAATGTACACTATATTTGTTCAACCTGCCTTTTAGTCCCCTGACAGGATCACTTGTCACACATTAACATTCTGAACAGCTGGAAACCAGATCCCAGAGCCACACCTTCGGGCAATTGCCCTGCTATCGACATTGCTTCTTAGCATGTCCTGCATTTGTTTTGGTGAGAAAGTAACAGGTCAGACGTATTTGAATTGATAAGGCAATAAATTCATGCTGCATTAGCTTCAATAAGTCAATATTTCAAATAATATAGATGGAAATAAAACAGGTTGGCCTGGGTGCTGGTGATGGTTTCTGGTCATCATTGCCATTGTGAGTGGAGGGGGCCAGGCCAACCTTCCCCAGTGTGCTGCCTCAGCAACTCTGTACACCAGTTGACTAACATGCATGTGCTATGGTGTTCATTCACTGATAACTTCGATAGACACGCCTAATTGCTTGCGCTGCGCCCACTAATAACAACACGTGATATCCTAACATATCAACTCAAAGGTTCTTACAGGTGATGACACACTAAAATGAATCCCACCGCACCACTCGTCAGTAGCACTGCCTTGCTCATTTCCCACATCCTGTCCTGTCCTGCCCGTTTCTGTCCTCTCTCATCTCGGTCTCTTGGTTCATTATTGGCTGTCCTCACTAGTTGTCCTAACCCCACACAAATAAGAACACGATTTCACTGTTGCAACATTACTTGTGCTTGAATTTCTAGACTAACTAATGTTCTGCTGTGGTTCGCACCCTTATTCCCCTTGTCCACTCTGTCCACTCTGCCTGTCCCCGAAATCCTTTTCTGTCCGTCAGCATTTTCAATAAACATCAGAATAATAAAATAAGCAGAGGGAGTACTTGTAAGGGGCTCAGGGCTGATCCCTGATGCAGTCCCACGTCCACCTTAAATTCCTCTGTCACACCGACAGCACACCTCACCGCTGTTCTGCTGCCCTCGTACATGTCCTGTATTATTCTAACATACTTCTCTGCCACTCCAGACTTCCGCATGCAGTACCACAGTTCCTCTCTGGGTACTCTGTCATAGGCTTTCTCTAGATCTACAAAGACACAATGTAGCTCCTTCTGACCTTCTCTGTACTTTTCCATCAACATCCTCAAGGCAAATAATGCATCTGTGGTACTCTTTCTAGGCATGAAACCATACTGTTGCTCGCAAATACTCACTTCTGTCCTGAGTCTAGCCTCCACTACTCTTTCCCATAACTTCAAATTAAACTTTTTGCATATGCCGCTCACAAAATGAATTGCGTGGCAATTTATCCCGTTTGGCAGACGCAATCCTGCGCCCGATTAGTAGATCAGCTTTCACATCTGTTTGCATGCCCAATCAAACCACATTAGTTAATCTGCAGCATATTTGTGTTTGTTATTAGGCTACTTTTGTTTGTTAATTCAATAACCATTGTGTTCTTCTTTCTTTAATCGAAGGGGACCAACAATTTTGCCCGTGTGTGTAAATCCGATTGCTTATTTGATGAAGAAAAAGGTAGGCGTTGGTGTTTTCTTCAGTATTCAATACAGCACCGTGTTTAATTTTAGATTTTGTATCTTTACTTACACCTAAGGTGAGCAAAGGTGGGTAGTATTGTTACCTGGTTACATTAAGCTAAAATGCAACATACATTTCACTTTTACATCAGGAACACTTCAGAAAACCAATGTCAGTAAATACAGCTCGGCGCTACATCCGTAAGTGCAACTTGAAACTCTACTATGCAAAGCAAAAGCCATTTATCAACAACACCCAGAAACGCCGCCGAATTCTCTGGGCCCGAACTGATCTAAGATGGACCGATACAAAGTGGAAAAGTGCTCTGTGGTCCGATGAATCCACATTTCAAATTGTTTTTGGAAATTGTCGACGTCGTGTCCTCCGGGGTCAAAGAGGAAAAGAACCATCCGGACTGTTATGGACGCAAACTTCAAAAGCCAGCATCTGTGATGGTATGGGGCTGTGTTAGTGCCAATGGCATGGGTAACTTACACATCTGTGAAGGCACCATTAATGCTGAAAGGTACATACAGGTTTTGGAGAGACAAATGCTGCCATCCAAGCTACGTCTTTTTCATGGAAACCCCTGCTTATTTCAGCAAGACAATGCCAAACCACATTCTGCACGTGTTACAACAGCGTGGCTTCGTAGTAAAAGTGTGCAGGTACTAGACTGGCCTGCCTGCAGTCCAGACCTGTCTCCCATTGAAAATGTGTGGCGCATTATGAAGCGCAAAATACGACAACGGAGACCCCGGACTGGTGAACAGCTGAAGCTGTACATCAAGCAAGAATGGGAAAGAATTCCACCTACAAAGCTTCAGCAATTAGTGTCCTCGGTTCCCAAACGTTTATTGAATGTCGTTAAAAGAAAAGGTGATGTAACACAGTGGTAAACATGACCCTGTTCCAGCTTTTTTGGATCGTGTTGCAGCCATAAAATTTTAAGTCAATGATTATTTGCTAAAAACAATAAAGTTGATCAGTTTGAACATGAAATATCTTGTCTTTGTAGTGTATTCAATTAAATATAGGTTGAACATGATTTGCAAATCATTGTATTCTGTTTTTATTTATGTTTAACACAACGTCCCAACTTCATTGGAATTGGGGTTGTACGTTCATCTTGCCTGACTGAGAATGTCCCCATTTCACCCTACAAGAACTCCACTTTAAACTTTTGGTGTTGCTTTCACGAGTGTAAATGAATAAAAAATAAATAAAAATTCCCGCCATTTTTTGTGGCTGTATTTGCCTTCATTTAAGATATACAGTATTGTAAAGATATTATTTTTTTTTAATTGTTTCAGTTAAAGTGATATTGTTGGGCTGCGATTGGCTGGCAACCAGTTCAGGGTGTACCCCGCCTCCTGCCCGATGATAGCTGGGATAGGCTCCAGCACGCCCGCGACCCTAGTGAGGAGAAGCGGCTCAGAAAATGGATGGATATTGTTGGGCAACGTCTGAATTTAAACATTGCCAATTTCTATGGACACCCTGAACAGCGACCCTGTATAGGCGTTTGATGACGTGCATACAGTATATAGTACTTTTTCACATTTATTAAATCATAAAACCATAGATTTTGTAAGGAATTTCTTAACGAGGCCCAGGAGCTGCCCAGCCAGCCTCCAGAAGGCAAAAAAAGTCCTGGAAGGAATTCCTTCTACCTGTTTTAAAAAGGCTCTAAGCAGATATCTGTGTTTTGTTTCTACATACATTAAATATGTTTGAAGATAAGTGCTGAAAACAAACACATAACAATATAGTGTTAAATTGTTGAGATAAAGGTTAAGCATCTTTTTGACCATTTGAATTTTCCTGATTTTGCGGGCGGGGCTAAAACACAGCCTCGTGACATCATGGGCCTGGGGCGTATACTTTGTAGCGCGGGTTCCCTCCCCCACTATATAAGGACAAAGTGATGTCGTTTCGTTGTACTATGCTGTTCAGTTGTGAGTTAGCTGTGCTTAGCTTCCACAAACAAGGCCCATTTACCACTCCGGCATGTAATTAGCAAGATAACGATGGCTACACCCCGAAAATGCGTCTTTGCTGGATGCCTCAATTTACAGAACAGCTCGGTGACATTTTTTAAGCTCCCAAAAAATGAAGAAATAAAAAAGCCATGGATTGACTTTTTTGAAGAAACACACAAATGGTGATCTGAACAGCAACACTACCACCCAAAACTTTACAACGGATAGTTTTGTAAACTTTCACCAGAGACAACATGGCTTCGTGGGTAACTTGATACAAGTGAATGAAAAAAAAGCGAGGGATTGACTTTTTGAAGACACACGCAGATGACGAGCTGAACATCAACTTAACTCTAGTAACTTGATACTAGTGAATGTGGAAGTGCCGACTGTCTAACTACCCTGGCTTCCTCCTACCGTCCCGCTGTGACATTATGTCACCAACAACGAGGGTAAGTTGACTTGCGCGCTGACACAATAACCATTCCATTTTGAAGTTGAGTCTCCTAATGTGATATTACATCGTATAATCTATCACCCCCTCAGTATGTTTGATTCCGTTTGTCGCAACCGTTATAATTCAAGTTTTGAAGCCTGATTTTATATATTTAGCGATTTTTAAATTTTTTTAATTATTCATTCAAATTTGGGAGGCTTGTTAACATTTTTTGGGCCTGCTCAGTCCCAGTTTAATGTTTGGTTGGTGATCTTGTCCCCATATAAAACCCTGATAAAATAAACTTGTCTTTAAATATTTATAAAAACAAGAAGGAATTAGAAAATTTCAAAGCTATGGTTGAATAGAAGACAGCGTGCTGGATTGTCTTCCTCTCGTGGGAGCCGGAAGACGAGTGAGAGTTCATTTCAGAAAACTCTTTGGACAAGCCTCTCCTTATAAAAACGGTTCTTGCCTGTTCTTAGCCTGAATGTTATCAGCATGTTTGTAGTGCAAGTGTGTGTGTGTTCATAACATAGTGTGGTCAGTTTCAACAAAAAAAAGCTAGTGGGTTCTGTAAGCAGCAGCATGGAAATATAACATAACTAATCGTGAAGAAAGAAGCGAGTTGACATGGGCAACAATAAATGCGAGAGTGTGGATATTTGTTAAAGAGGCTCACTCGCTCCATTCATTTAAACCTTCCAACTCGGTGCATAACGCACGCGAACATTTTGGCCACAAGCAACCCCCGCTTTCTCATCCACACGCACATTATAAATTATAAATATAGTGAAGTAGTGTTGTAAAAAAAAAAAAAATATATATATATATATATTTTAAATGTGGGATGTCCCGATCCGATAATGTGATTTTCAGCTGATCGTGATGGGGTGAAAAAGATTGGTTTTATCCATTTTCTGACTTACTGAAGGTTGTTACAAAGGTACAAGGTACATGGTACAAAGATCTTGCCAAACGGAACAGTAATATCTTTGTTTTACATTACAGATTGCAACAATTTGGTTTGTTTGAATCCTAATCTTTCTTTTTTGGCGATGTTGTGGGTCCGTATGGGACTGCCTCTGGGTCCCAGAACCTTACAGCCTACATCGTGTCATGACTGGGTCAGAGCAAAAGGCCCCAGGCAGTCTTTTTCCTACTAGCCAAGGGCAATCATGCTGCTTCTAATGATACATTAACTGTGGGATGTCAGGGAACATTAGGCCTTTTAAAACACATCTCCACAGACACACGGAAACACACAAACATGCACACACAGACTCACGTGCACACACATATCTGCAGTTTCCTTCAAGGCCAAAATACTTTGTGTAACCTTTGGAAGAAGCTAACTTTGTTGATATGTTGTTCATTGTTCCATAAAATAACTGTGCTTTTTCTTGTGCTGCATGAACATCATTGGCTCCGTGGTTCAGGCCTCTTTGTTTTTTGCCTAAAATAACTGCCACGTTCCCACAACGGAACTCAAAAACTGCTCTGCATTGTGGGACGTGGTGGCCATTTAGGCTTCGCAGTAACCACACTGAAAATAATGAATACTGTACCCGAAAAGGTTCAGAAATTGCACAGTGATTTGCTCGCGAACCCACTGTTATTTCATCATCATAAATTGTGTTATCGCCCATTTCTTATTCCACAGTATTTATTTTTCACCACACAATGATCAAAATACGGTTAATATAAGATCTTTCTGTGGGTGGAATGGATAGCTTGCATTTCCATTCATTTCAATAGCAAACATTACCTCGGTTTGCGAACGTTTCGCTTTGAGAATGGGGTCACAAATTCATAACCCGAGGTTCCACTGTGATACTTATCCCTAAAAATTCATAGTCATTTGTTTGTACTACAGAGATAGATAACATACTCTTAAATGAAGCACTGCAAGGTTTTTACCGTGAGGAAATATGACACAGTGGCTTCCTTCAGCAATTGATCATCTTAAGTAGTTTTGAAAAATCCAAAGTTAAGAAAGTGAAATTGAAAGCAGTCGTAGCATACCAAGTTGATGACATACATTCAGGAGGAAATCCATACCACTCTCTTTCTCCTTGGATTTATTTCCTGTCTGGACCCTCTGAGATCAAATAAAAAACTGAAAATATGTTTAAGTGGGAGGAGGGGCTGCCCCCCGTTTCTCTGCACACTGTACAAATTTCGCATATTACGCACATTCACATCTCATTCAGGGTGCCCAGTGCCCATGGCACTCCCTTTGGAACCGGTCGGGGCGCTCCAGTTGAGCTGGTTGACCGTCCTGGGTCTTAGGGAGTGGGTGGCGTCCCCCTGGCTGGACTCGCTGACTTGGTCCTTCCACCCTTCCTCGATGTGCTGGCTTAGCAACTCCGTACACCAGTTGACTAACATGCATGTGATATGCTGTTCATTCACTAACAAGTTCCATAGACACGCTATCGGCTTTAATTGCTTATGCTGGGACAATTAACAATAACACAGGTTACAGTATATTTAGATATCAACTCACATGTTCTTACAGGTGTTTAGACACTACAGTATATAAGCATCCCACTGTGCCACTCATCAGTGGCAATGCCCTGCTCATTTCCCACATCCTGTCCTGTCCTGTCCTGTCCTTTTCTGTCCGCTCTCATCTTGTTCTTTTGTTTAGTTATTGCTTTTCCTCACCAGGTGTTCACCCCCATTCACAGATAAGAACACGATTTGAATGTTGTAACGTACTTGTGGTCAAATATCTAGACTGTCTAACTATTGTTACTGCTGTGGTTCGCACCCCTATTCCCCTTGTCCGTTCTATCCCTTTGTCTGTTCCCTAAAACCCTTTGTCTGTCTGGCTGCATTTTCATTAAACATCAGAATAATTAAAAAATAAAAAATAAGCAGAGGGAGTATTTCAAACTCCCCTGTTGCACAGCGAAACTGTTTCAGCACAAAAGGCATATGGATCCGCAATTTTGCATGGCCATGCAGCTGAACAGGACAGGTTTAAAAAAAAAAAAAAGGAAAAAAAAGAAAATATGTTTAAGTGATTTTGTGGGTTGGCTTTCTGTTGAAGTTCTTTGAAGAGTTCCTTTTCCATTGTCACGGTTACTTGATTTTGACTTCTCATTTCTGAATGTTCCTGAAAACTGCAGACAGAAAGTTTCATCCATCCATCCATCCATTATCTGAGCCGCTTAGCCCCACAAGGGTCACGGGAGTGCTGGAGCCTATCCCAGCTATCATCGGGCAGGAGGCGGGGTAGACCCTGAACTGGTTGCCAACCAATCACAGGGCACATATAAACAAACAACCATTCACACCTACGTGCAATTTAGAGTCGTCAATCAACCAAGCATGCATGTTTTTGGGATGTGGGAGGAAGTCGGAGTGCCCGGAGAAAACCCACGCAGGCACGGGGAGAACATGCAATCTCCACACAGGCGGGGCCGGGGATTGAACCCCGGAACTCTGAGGCAGGTAACCAGTCGTCCACAGAAAGTTTCAGACTTTTAATAATAAACCATCTAACATCAGGATATTTCCTGGATCCTTGCAATAAGTTCCATATTCGTGAATGTGAAAAGTATGTGAGCTGAACAAGGGAATTTGCAAAGCTCTTCACAGATAATGAATTGCACATTTTCCTGTGCCTTTAAAATGTTCCTGAATGTGGGGAGAGTCTGTTTAGATGATGCTTATTAGCTTATCAGATTCCCCCCCGCCTGTCAGAACCAGGAAACACAAATTACTGTAACATATTAAGTGACAGTTAATTCACCTTCATTTTAGCATTTTTCCTCTCTTACATTTTTAGTGAACAGAGATGATATTTTTCTAGTCCAAAACAGTAAAAAAAAAATATATAAAATTGTAATGAAATGAAATATAGTAACTAACTGCTTCCATGTATCTTATGCACTCATCCCTGAATAACAAGCATGACAGAGAATACGTTTTGTGTCACGTGTTTGTGTTCCGGTTTTTGTCTTCCCCCAGTTTCACACACACCTGCTCCTGAGAGCATCTTCACCACCTGTGCCTCATTCACCCTAATTACCCCTTGCATTTAACCTCGTGTCTCATTCTTTCTCGTCGCCAGTTCGTTGTACCTTGTCGTCGCGTTCTAACATTCCTTGTTTCCACGTCAAAGTCTCACAGTAAGACTAGACCCTGTTCCGATTATCGACCTCGCCTTTTTGCCTCATGTTTTTGGATACTGTTGCCTTGTTTGGATTGCCTGTCTGTGGACCGACCTATGCCCGTATATCAAACCTCTCTTTTTTGATACTGTCCATTTGTTTTGGAGTTGGGCATTTTTGGGTCCTATCCTCTGTTCCGTTCATGACAGAACGAACTTGCCATAACATGGACCCAGCAGACTCAGACCTGGTGCGCAAAGCCCTTCAAGCACAGGGTCAATGCCTCTCGAAGCAGGATGAGCAGCTGCCCTCCACCTTCATCTAGAGGGACTATCAGAACATCAGGACAATATGATGAGACAGGTGGCCTCACAGTTTGAAGTTCTTATGAACATGATTCTAAAGAAGGAACCCGTTGGGACAACACCCGATACCGCCACGGTACCAACATTTCTATGTGAAGCAGTCACCATGCAGCCACCTGCCAACCTCCGCTGCTGTCTGCCCACAGCTCTCTCGACCGGAGAGGTTCTCTGGAGATTCTGGGAACATTAAGCCGTTCATCACTTTGAGCTGCAGGCAGCTGCCTTCCCCACCGAGTGGGCAAAAATTGCTTTCGTTATTCCCCACCTGACTGGTCGTGCGGAGGTGTGGGCTACTGGTGTATGGAGCCGCAATTCCGCCGCGTGTCATTCGTGGGCTTTTTTCGTAAAGACTATGGAGTACATTTTTCAGTTTTCCACACCAGATCGTGAGGCAGCTCGCTCCCTTGTCACCTTACAACAAGGCAAGCCCAGGGTTTCATATTATGCCTTTGAGTTTCACATTCTAGCAGCTGAGAGTCAGTGGAATAATAGGGCACTGCTCGATGCCTTTTTTCAAGGACTATTCCCCACCGTCAAGGATCATTTGGTCCCGCTAGACCTGCCGACCGACTTGGATAGTCTCATCGCCCTCGCCATAAGGATCGACAAGAGGCTTTTGGATCGCGAGCCGGACGGAGTTCGGCGGAGGGCCGCGTCACCGCGCACTTGGATGACGAGCCTCGGTGACCAGCCAAACCAAGGCAGATCCCCTGTTTCCGGTCTCAACCCACTGGCTAGCGTCACCACGGATGAACCCATGCAACTGGGCTGGTTCCATCTGTCCCCTGAGGAACGTCAATGCCGGCTGAGGGAAGGGCGGTGCTTCTACTGCGGGCAGTTGGGTCATTCCGTTCGCAACTGTCACGTCAAAGTTGCCGGTGCCGGTACCAAGGGCACTGAGAGATGAGTCTGAATTTCATTAAGGAAGACCCTGCCCGGGTTCTTCCTAATATGACACTATGCTCTCCTGATCAAGAAATTTGTACACCTGTATTAATTGACTTTGGTTCTGATGCAAACTTACTCAACTCCTTCCTCGTTAGACGTATGCACCTTAGAACCTTTCAAATAAAACGCCACCGCAACACCTATGCTGCAGATGGCATTTTTATGTGCAAGATCACTCACCGGACCCAAACACTCACATTGACATTTCCTGATTCTCACTCGGACCGCATTAGTTTTCATGTTTTTGACGCCATGAATCATGACCTTATTTTAGGGTACCCGTGGTTGAAATTACATAACCCCCACATTGACTGGTCCTCTGGGCAGGTTATGTCATGGGGCATCAATTGCGCCCAGAACTGTTTCAAGCCACCATGTGATGTTCAGGGCTATGTTTCTAGTGACAATCCACAGACCCCATCTGGGGATCCTGATTTATCTCAAGTGCCCACCTGTTACAAGGATATTAAAGACGTTTTGTCAAAGTCCAAGGCCAAATCCCTTCCACCCCACGTATCTTATGACTGTGCTGTTGACTTGCTGCCTGGAACCACACCCCCACGAGGGAGGTTATTCTCTCTTTCAGGGCCGGAACACAAGGCTATGAAGGAATATGTGGATGAATCACTAGCAGCCAGGATTATTTGCCCATATTCATCCCCTGCGGGAGCCGGATTTTTCTTTGTGGACAAGACCCTGTATTGATTACCGGGGTCTCAACGACATAACGGTGAAAAACAGGTATCCTCTTCCTCTCATCTCCACTGCCTT
This sequence comes from Phyllopteryx taeniolatus, assembly GCF_024500385.1. Taxonomy (NCBI): domain Eukaryota; kingdom Metazoa; phylum Chordata; class Actinopteri; order Syngnathiformes; family Syngnathidae; genus Phyllopteryx; species Phyllopteryx taeniolatus. The sequence continues at coordinate 16,332,645 of NC_084522.1, forward strand.
TGAGTTCCTGGAGGGAGCCAAGATTTTCACCAAACTAGACTTAAGAAATGCATATCATTTAGTTAGGATAAGGGAGGGGGATGAATGGAAAACAGCATTCAACACACCAACGGGACATTACGAGTATCTGGTGATGCCTTTCGGACAAACTAACGCTCCAGCTGTGTTCAAGAACTTTGTCAATGATGTCCTGCGTGACGTGTTGAATGTGTATGTTTTTGTATATTTGGATGATATTTTGATATTCTCCCCAGATGAGGAGACTCACATCATTCATGTCCGCTCTGTGTTGCAGCAGTTACTGCAGAATGAACTATATGTCAAGGCTGAGAAATGTGAGTTCCACAAGGCGTCCGTTTCTTTTCTGGGGTTCGTACTGGCTCCAGGTGAAATCAAGATGGACCCTTGCATTTCTGTGGGGCCAATTATACATTAGTAGTAGTCTCACCACGCTGCACTATTTGCATATCTGTTGTTGACCAATACTGGCCACTCATGCCAGAGTAGCATCTGCTCCATTTGCACACTGATTGAGGATTTCACGTTATCCTACCGACCTGGTTCTAAAAATGCTAAGTCAGATGCTTTATCGCGCATTTTCTGCGCAGAGAATTCTTTGTCCGACCCTAAAACCATTTTGCCCAAGTCATGTTTCATTTCTGCTTTTGTTTGGGACATTGAGACTGCGGTAAAGGAGGCTCTGAAGGACACTCTTAGACCTGAAAATTTCCCTGAAAACAGGCTTTATGTCGTTCCGACCTTAAGGGGAAGAGTCATCAACTGGGCTCACACTAACCGGACTGTATGTCACCCAGGCATTGCCAAGACTCAATCTGTGGTCGAACAGCACTTTTGGTGGCCCAATATTAGAAGGGATGTTACCAATTATGTCAATGCTTGCCAGGTATGTGCTGCTAACAAGTCCTCTCGTAAACATCCTTCTGGGGAATTGTGACCCCTGCCAATACCACAACGTCCTTGGTCAGATATCTCCATAGACTTTGTGACGGGATTACCGGCCTCGAAAGGAAATACCACAATTCTCACAGTCGTGGACAGGTTCTCTAAAATGGCACACTTCATTGCACTCCCGAAACTCCCCTCAGCTAAAGACACTGCTGAGTTAATGATACACCAGGTATTCAAGTTCCATGGTTTCCCCAAGAACGTGGTGTCTGATATTTTGCAATTTTGGAAGGAGTTTTGCTATCTCATAGGTGCCGCCGTTCACTTTCCGGCATATTATTTTCCCAAATTAATAACGCTTTTATCCAAAACCAATATAAACTACAAGAATAAATAATTTATTTGAGGTAAGGCTTTCATTTTTATTATGGCTATTCTTCCAAGTAGTGATATTGGCAAGTTATTCCAGCGTATTAAAGTCATCTGAGATTTTTTTCCAGAAGTGCTGTGTCATTTAGATTGGTTACCTCTTTCAATTTTGGTGAAATATTAATACCTAAAAACTTAATGATTCCGGTAGGAATGGGGTAACCTGGGATTTGATCTGCAGGATTCCACGGGTTTGCTGTGAAACGGGAGTATTGTTGATTTTATCCAGTTGATATAGTAATCTGATAATTGTGAAAATGTTTTAAGATTGAAGACTGCTTGAAGAGATGACTTGGGTTTCTGTAAATAAAGAAGAATATCATTCGCATCCAAATTGATTTTGTGTTCTGTCACTGGCGTAGCATTCTGTCGTATAGCGGTAGCAAGTGGTTCAATGAATATTGCAAATAGCATTGGTGAAAGTGGGCACCCTTGTCTGGTTACCCGATGTGATCCCGTTCGTGGTGACTGTTGCTTTTGGCGAGTTGTATAATGTTGCAATCCAATGTATAAATGAGTCTCCAAAGCCAAATTTGCAAAGTACTTCAAACAGATAGACCAGTTAACTTTATCGAAAGCTTTCTCTGTGTCACGTCACATGATGATTGCTTTTAGATTTTTACGCTGTGACATGCTTATTAAATTAAATAGACATCGGACATTATTTGTGGAACTTTTACCTTTAATGAAACCTGTCTGGTCATAGTGGATTATCGACAGGAGTACCTTTTCAAGTCTCGCTGCAAGGGCTTTCAAGATAATCTTGATATCTACATTAATCAGTGATAAGGGCCGATAATTAGCCAGGAGAGGGGGGGTCTTTGCCTGATTTTAGTCGTAATTTAATTGCAGCTGTGTTCATATGGCTACGAATTTGACCTTTGTCTTTTATCTCCTTGACTGTTCTGAAAAATAGTGCCGCTACGATTGGCCACAAGCGTTTAATGAATTCGACCGAAATTCTGTCCAGGACAGGCGCTCTTCCTGATATTATTTTTGAATCATGATGTAATTCTGTGATGGTTTAAGGAGCATCAAGACTGTCTTTAGTTTTGTGTTTAATTGTTTAGATCATGAATAAAAGTTGCAATTTCTTTTGGTCTGGGTTGCTCGAAGATGCATATAAGCTGCTATAATAATTGTAAAATATTTCATTTATTTATAGCGGTGACTGTGTACAGCTGCCGTTTGAATCTTCAATGGCTGTAATGAATGATTTTTCTTTATTGCGTTGAAGTTGGTTTCTGAGAAATTTGCCTGAAATATTATTGTACTCAAATTTAGTGTCTATTAAATGGAGGTAACAGATTTGACTACATTTTTAGATTTTTTAGAGGGAAATTGGTCCGTGGTCACTGATGTATTTTGGAGGTAATTCTTTGAGCCGCCGAATTGTTCAAGAAGAAAAAAATCTATTCGTGAGAAAGAGTGGTGTACCGACGAAAAAAAAAGTGAACTCTCTTTTTGTACGTTTTTTTTAGGCTCCATGTCAACGAGTCCAAAGTCGTCCATATAGTGCTGTAGCGGACACGCCATTACAAGATGACACCCGGCACCCCAATCTCTCCCGCCGTTCTCCCCGCCGAGGTAGACGACCACAAAGTGCCGCGATTCAACTTTGCATACGAGCACTACTACTAACCCTAACAAATTGGTTTTAGTTAGAGCTTTTCTAGATATGCAGAAAAAAATTAAATGGTAACAAAGCAGATGGCAACATGGTACAATATATGGTGTCGAGTGGTTAAAGTGTTATCTGAGATTCTAAGACAATCATTTTAACAAGAAGGAATTTAGCAGAATGTGTGATTGAGCAAAGCAAAGCAAAGCAAATGTATTTATATAGCGCATTTCATACACAAGGTAAGTCAATGTGCTTTACATGATTAAAAGCATTGAAAAAAACAAAGAAAAAACAGCTTATAAACATTCAAAACAAAGAGAAACACAAAAATAAAATAAAAATACAATTAAAACAGCATACAGTGGAAGAAATATCATTTAAAAGTGGAAATGCTCTGAAAAGCACGGGGAAAAAGACTTCAAAACATACACACTTGGAGCTGACGTCACTTCTGTTGGCAATGTATTCCATTTGTGTCCAGCATAACGGCTAAATGCTGCTACACCGTTGTTTGCTTTGGACTCTGTGCTCCACTATTTGACCTGAGTCTGTCGATCTCAGAGCCCGACTGGGTTTATATTCCATTAGCATTTCATTCATGTATTCTGGACTTAAACCGTTTAGTGATTTGTAGACCAGTAGCACAACTTTAAAATCTAGACTGAAAGCCAGTGGAAAGATTTTAGAATTGGATTAATAGGCTCTGACCTCTTTGTTCTTGTCAGAACCCGAGCGGCAGCATTCTGAATGAGCTCCAGTCAGAAGACCATTACAAAAAAAATGAGGATGTATTTTGGGAGAGAGACAGGCTAATCTGCATTTAACTTTAGAGAAAAAACGTTTTGGTGTGTTACAAATGTAAGTGAACTGTCAAGCCAGTTTCCCCTGTATTTGTAGCAAGTGACGAATGAACAGCAGAACCGTGAAGAAATAGAATATTTATAGGAGGTTTCTGTTGAAATGGTCCTTCAGCTACAGTATCTATTTGTATACAGTACAACCAATTCAAAAGTGCATTTTTCTATAATATGTCCTCTTTAATTGACAGAACTAGGGATGTTTCCAAAAATGTTCACTGTTAAGAAAAAATAAGACAAGCTTTAATTGTGGACTATCACCTGTTACACATTTTAAGTTAAAGAGAGCTAAATAAATTAACAGGTTTTAAAACTTTGATGATTCCTGCAATGTGTTCTCTGCCAAAACATGAACAGGCTATTTGGAAAATGCAATGTTTCACAATTGTTTTGTTGTGCCATTAAAATATCTAAGTTCATAGGAATTAAATCTGTACTTGTATCCATATGGCCGCAGATGGTATGTCAGGTACTCCAAAGCATAAAGTTGAACAGCATAAATGTAGTGGAAGGACACAGCAAAATCTGAACAGCAACCTGGACCCTGAAGAGAAAGACATTAAGAAATGTATTACAATAATATTGCAATCAGCAGAGACAGCAGTCCTATTAACTAGCCCGTTCTTTCCCATCTACAGAGATGTCAAACGCCATCGCACCGAAGGCTAAAACTCAAATTTGACTTTAGGTCGCAGGCCGAACAGGATAAACATTTTCAACAGTCTAAAACTAAACATTTTCAAACATAAAAGTGAATCAAATCAGAGAGGATACAATCCATCCATCCATCCATCCGTGCCACCCTTTGCTAAAATCATTTATGTTAATTTTTTCCACATTAATGTACACCACCTGAGAAAAAAATGTCCGTCCGCCAGTATATAGCACATATATTATAATATAATAATAAATAATATAAATCCCACAATGCTTAGCTAGTGTGTTGGCCCATCAGTCTCGACCGGCGAGCCCCCCTCCCTTTCTGTTGCAGTCGTTAGCAACTATGCAACCGGGCTCCTCGAGCAAATTTACACTTCCCCTTCATCCGTTTCTTCAAGCTAACGTAAAAAAAAAAAAAGTCAGTCAAGCACATGAAAATAAGCACATACACGGCGCTTGGATCAGACGGTATGTCCATAATCTTAACGTTCTACACATAAAGTAATGAGAGAACAGGAGACTGACATGAGAGTTAGACTCAAAAGTACAAGGCAAGCTGAAGCGATAGGAGCAGTTAAGGTGGGGGATTTATTTGAATAGATCACTAAGAAATGTATAATAATGCAGCCCGATGGAGGGCACAAGACAGTGCAAACTGTAGGCCGGTCCCAAGCCCGGATAAATGCAGAGGGTTGCGTCAGGAAGGGCATCCGGCTTAAAACTTTGCCAAAAAAATATGAGCTTTCGTCGAAAGAATTCCATACTGGATCGGTCGTGGCCCAGGTTAACAACGTCCGCCCCCGGCACTGTTAACCTGCAGGGTGTCGGTGGAAATTCAGCTACTGTGGGTCGAAGAAGAAGAAGAGGAGGTGGAAAGTGGGTTATTCGTCACAAATAGAAGAGGAAAGCACAGAGCCAAGAACTGAATGTGGGGACTTTGAATGTTGGGACTATGACAGGAAAATCTCGCGAGTTGGTTGACATGATGATTAGGAGAAAGGTTGATATATTGTGTGTCCAGGAGACCAGGTGGAAAGGCAGTAAGGCTAGAAGTTTAGGGGCAGGGTTGAAATTATTTTACCATGGTGTAGATGGAAAGAGAAATGGAGTCGGGGTTATTTTGAAAAGAAGAGTTGGCTAAGAATGTCTTAGAGGTGAAAAGAGTATCAGATCGAGTGATGAGGCTGAAACTTGAAATTGAGGGTCTTATGTGTAATGTGATTAGTGGCTATGCCCCACAGGTAGGATGTGACCTCGGGGTGAAAGAGAAATTCTGGAAGGATCTAGATGAAGTAGTTCTGAGCATCCCAGACAGAGAAAGAGTCATGATTGGTGCAGATTGTAATGGACATGTTGGTGAAGGCAGGAAAATAGGTTGACCTACAAGAGCGGAGGGAGAAGCACACAGGTGGATTACATCTTGTGCTGACGATGTAATCTGAAGGAGGTTGCCGACTGTAAGGTAGTGGTAGGGGAGAATGTGGCTAGACAGCATAGTATAGTGTTGTGCAAGATGGCTCTGGTGGTAGGGAGGAAGATTAGGAAGACAAAGCCAGAGCAGAGAACCATGTGGGGGAAGCTGAGACAGGACGAGTGTTGTGCAGCTTTTCGGGAAGAGATGAGACAGGCTCTCGGTGGACAAGAGGAGCTTCCAGAATACTGGACCACTACAGCCAAGGTGATCAGAGAGACAGGCAGGAGAGTACTTGGTGTATCTTCTGGCAGGAAAGGAGAGAAGGAGACTTGGTGGTGGAACCTCACAGTACAGGAAATCATACAAGGAAAGAGGTTAGCTAAGAAGAAGTGGGACATTGAGAGGACCGAGGAGAGGCGAGAGGAATAAATTGAGATGTGACATAGGGCAAAGGTAGAGGTGGCAAAGGCCAAACAAGAGGCATATGATGACATGTATGGCAGGTTGGACACTAAAGAAGGAGAAAAGGATCTATACAGGCTGGCCAGACAGAGGGATAGAGATGGGAAGGATGTGCAGCAGGTTAGGATGATTAAGGATAGAGATGGACATATGTTGACTGGTGCCAGCAGTGTGCTAGCTAGATGGAAAGAATACTTTGAGGAGTTGATGAATGAGGAAAATGAGAGAGAAGGAAGAGTAGAAAAGGCAAGTGTGGTGGACCAGGAAGTGGCAATGATTAGTAAGGGGGAAGTTAGAAAGGCATTGCAGTTGGTCCTGATGACATTCCTGTGGAGGTATGGAAGCATCTAGGAGAGGTGGCTGTGGAGTTTTTGACCAGCTTGTTCAATAGAATTCTAGCGCGTGAGAAGATGCCTGAGGAATGGAGGAAAAGTGTGCAGGTGCCCATTTTTAAGAACAAGGGTGATGTGCAGAGCTGTGGGAACTATAGAGGAATAAAGTTGATGAGCCACACAATGAAGTTATGGGGAAGAGTAGTGGAGGCTAGACTCAGGACAGAAGTGAGTATTTGCGAGCAACAGTATGGTTTCATGCCTAGAAAGAGTACCACAATGCATTATTTGCCTTGAGGATGTTGATGGAAAAGTACAGAGAAGGTCAGAAGGAGCTTCATTGTGTCTTTGTGGATCGAGAGAAAGCCTATGACAGAGTACCCAGAGAGGAACTGTGGTTCTCCATGGAGTGGCAGAGAAGTATGTTAGAATAATACAGGATATGTATGAGGGCAGCAGGACAGTGGTGAGGTGTTCTGAAGATGTGACAGAGGAATTTAACGTGGTGGTGGGACTGGATCAGAAATCAGCCCTGAGCCCCTTCTGTTTGCAGTGGTGATGGATAGGCTGACAGATGAGGTTAGACTGGAATCCCCGTGGACCATGATGTTTGCAGATGATATTGTGATCTGCAGTGAAAGCAGGGAGCAGCTGGAGGAACAGTTAGAAAGATGGAGGTAATCTTTCTGGAAAGAAGAGGAATGAAGATTAGCCGAAGTAAGACAGAATATATGTGCATGAATGAGAGGGGTGGTGGGGGAAGAGTGAGGCTACAGGGAGAAGAGATAGCAAAGGTGGAGGACTTCAAATATTTCGGGTCAACGGTCCAGAGCAATGGTGAGTGTGGTAAGGAAGTGAAGAATGGGGTCCAAGCAGGTTGGAACAGGTGGAGGAAGGTGTCAGGTGTGTTATGTGACAGAAGAGTCTCTGCTAGGATGAAGGGCAAAGTTTATAAAACATTGGTGAGGCCAGCCATGATGTATGGATTAGAGACAGTGGCACTGAAGAGACAACACGAAGCAGAGCTGGAGGTGGCGTAAATGAAGATGTTGAGGTTCGCTCTCGGAGTGACCAGGTTGGATAAAATTGGAAATGAGCACATCAGAGGGACAGCCAAGGTTCGATGTTTTGGAGACAAAATTAGAGAAAGCAGACTTCGAGGAGAGACAGTGAGTATATTGATAGAAGGATGATGAGGATGGAGTTGCCTGGCAAGAGAGCTAGAGGAAGACATGAGGGCAGTTGGTGTTAAAGAGGAGAATGCAGGAGATGGGCTCAGATGGAAAAGGATGACACGCTGTACTGACTCCTAACGGGACAAGCTGAAAGGAAAAGAAGAAGAAGAATACATTTATAATAACACATGTAGATTTTACACATAAATTTTATCCTCTGAGGACTAGGTTTACTATTGTTTAGTATTATCGCTGTATTGCTGATTTGCAATTAAATTATACTTTTATATCAAAACTTGTTTGTCGAGTTTTGTTTCTTATTGTTTGCATTTCAGTGCAACAAAACTCATTTAACAACCAGACATTTACATATACACTTTATTAGTTGATTTGACAGACATGCGTGTTCGAGGTCGATCAGGCCGACAATGGAATACATTCGATCATATTAATTATAAATGTATAAATAAATATTATATATAAACTGGGAAGTGATTCACGATAGTGGGATTGGTTTTTCTTCAGTCGAGCCCAGCTGCACCAAAAGAGAACTGCAGCGTACTGTCACTCATTCTGAATTACCGGCGAATGACCAATGAGCAGCCAGCGTCAGGTAGCGCTGTGCAGGCGGGGGAGAGACTATACTGAACTGAAGTGAACTGAATGTACTGTCAGCCAATAGTGATTCATTCGTGGTACGTCTGCAGTGAACTGTCCTGCCATCAGTGACTCATGCAGAAGTTGCCTGCGAAATAGTACGATGAGTAATTCATTCGCGCAAGGAATGACGTATTACGCAGTGAACGTACTCATGAGTGATTTTTCAACATTTGTCCTCACGGGGATAGCTTTCACTTGCATCCGTTTCTCCAAGCTAACGGCTAATGTTGGGTCAGTCAAGCACATGAAAACAAGCATACATATTTTAAAGAAATTAAAATTAATAATAAATGTATGTACACATACATATCATCCCTTCTGTGTCTCTGTGATTATTAAAGCTTTTTGTTTAATAATAATAATAATAAAAGGTACTTTAATTGTCAATTCTTCAATATGCGTAACATATTATATGTAATAATAATAATAATAATAATAATACATTAAACTTATATAGCACTTCTGAAGAGACTCAAAGATGCTTTACACCAATCAGACGACAATAACAGTAAGGTGGGTGAGCAGGAAGTACGGGTGCTGGTGACAACGACGCTGTCCACTGCAGTTGAATGCAGACAAGTCTAATTTAAAGGAGGTATGGGGTATTCATGGTCCATATTTCACTAGCAAGTTGATTTGATAAATTTTTTTGCTCAAGGAAATGAAACTAGCAAACATTTCTCATAATATCGATCCACTTTGGAGCAATTAGTAGTGTAACAGACACGCCATTAAAGATGACACCCAGCAACCCCCAATCTCGTGCTGTTTCGCATACCTGCCTCGGCTGCCCCGCTGAGCCAGCCTACGTACACAAGACATCGAAGGAAAGCCTGGTCCACTTATCAAAGGAAAAGCACGGGACACTTAACTTCACACACGGATGCTAAATGAATTACCAGCCAGTCCGAAAGAGCTCATCAAAGCTGCAACACGGACAATGGTTTCTCACTCGGACGCTAAGTTAATTAACTTTAACCCCCAGCCAGCCTAAAGAGTATCACCAACAAACTTATTTTTTTGGGACACTGGCTTGATGACCAAGAAGGTGAGAAACCCGCTGTTTGGTGGCTCCCCATGAAGCCACAGTGACATTTGTTCCTTCTGTCTGGGACAATGGATGGAGCACTAGCAATACCCACAGGCGTTGGAACACTACTGCAAGTCCGGGGGAAGTAATCACAATCTGCACCAAATTTGAATGATGTATAATATTTTAAGAACTTTGCATGAACGTTACCAGTGTTACCATCACAACAGCGCCACTAGTGATTGTATTTCTGCAAATTTGAATGTCTGATGTCAAATCTGTTTCTCAACTGAGACGTTTCACCCCACACAACACAAATGCCACATTGCAAATATTACAGTGTTCTCAACAACCACATAAAATTGAAACATTCATTACAAGGATTAAAGAGGAGGTCACTAATGGTGTAGTGGTGCACTCGCCTGACTTTGGTGCGGGCAGCGTGGCTTCAGTTCCCACTCAGTGACGGTGTGAATGTGAGTGCGAATGGTTGTCCGTGTTTATATGTGCCCTGCGACTGACTGGCAACCAGTTCAGGGTGTAGTCCGCCTTTTGCCTGAAGTCAGCTGGGATAGGCTCCAGCACCCCGCGACCCTAACCAGGATAAGCGGTGTTGAAAATGGATATATATATATTCACACACGCGCACACACACGCCAATTCTACCGACACGCCTTTACATGAGGGAGCATAGTCTTGGATCTCTGAGGCGGGCTCTCCTATCTCTGTGGTTGAGGTCACCGAGGTGGTTAAAAAGCTCCTCGGTGGCAAGGCCCCAGGGGTGGATGAGATTCGCCCGGAGTTCCTAAAGGCTCTGGAAGTTGTGGGGCTGTCCTGGTTGACACGCCTCTGCAATAACACGTGGACATCGGGGACAGTGCCTCTGGATTGGCAGACTGGTGTGGTGGTCCCCCTTTTTAAGAAGGGGGACCGGAGGGTGTGTTCCAACTACAGGGGGATCACACTCCTCAGCCTCTCCAAGTCTCACTGGAGCGGTTCACAGCCGAGCGGTAAGCGGTTGGGATGAAAATCAGTAAGGTAAGTCTGACACCATAGTCCTCGGTCGGAAAAGGGTGGAGTGCCCTCTCCAGGTCGGGGATGAGATCCTTCCCCAAGTGGGTGAGTTCAAGTATCTTGGGGTCTTGTTCACGAGTGATGGAAAAATGGAACGGGAGATCGACAGACGGATTCGTGCAGCGCCTGCCGTGATGCGGACTTTGTATTGGTCCATTGTGGGGAAGAAGGAGCTAAGCCAAAAGGTGAAGCTCTCAATTTACCGGTCGATCTACACTCTTATCCTCACCAATGGATACGAGCTGTGGGTCGTGACCGAAAGAACAAGATCCCGGATACAAGCAGCCAAAATTAGTTTTTTTTGCAGGGTGTCTGGGCTGCTTGAGCAGCGACTTTGGATAAGAGGAAGATGGATGGATGGATGGATGGCTGGATGGCTGAATACTGTATATATATATGCAATTGGCTTGGGACCAGTCCAGTGGGTAGGTTTCAATGGGAAAAATTTACCTCGGACGGATTCATGGTTGCATCGTTGCGACTACAAAATCACCAGACTATGTGATAAATGTTGCCCATCGACATCCATGAGCCTGGTCTGTCAGTCCTGTACTATATTCTCCTGACCTTCCCTCACAGAGTGTAACACTACTGAGCCATACAACATTCGAATCCATTGTGTCATTGTACTAGTTATATAATGCTTTATTTTCCTCATCTTGTTCACAGCGAGCGCTTTGTCTTTTTTGTTGTCTTTTCCTATATTATTTAGTTACCTTTTCACTTTCTCTCCTTTGTTTTCTCCCCTTTAAAAACTTTGTTCTGTTCGACTAAACGACTGTAATTCTTGATAAATATCCATCAGAATACAAGAAACCACAGTGGCAGCTTAAAAAGTCCACTGTGAGACAATAAAACTGTTCCGGCATAAAAGGGATACAGATCTTCCTTTCTGCTTGACCTAACAGGACACATAAAAAAAAAAAAGAAAGAAAAGGTTAACCCTTTGAGCACCATAATAATATATAGATTTATTAGTTTCACAGCTTTCAGGGCTAGTTTGAATGATTAAATTTGCATGAAGTAGCGAGGAATTATGGTAATTTGAAATACACACGTGCCGCGGTGTCACCGGTGAACCCCGTCGTTTTAAAAGGGTTAAGGTCTCTTGAAATAAACTTGATTTGACAATTAATGTGTTGTGTCCTTACTTGAATTCGAGGGTAGTGCTCATATTCCAGATGCCAAGGATTCCTTTGGAACTGTCTGACCAAGTGAAGTTCTGGAGGGAAAGGATGAAATGTCTGTCTCGCTTTCACATCTCTGGTATCTACTGGCTCCACCTTCATTGTCTCCATACATTTCCCCAGAGCCATGTCCTCTATGGAAGAGAAATGGGTGCATGCTCCTGTGGTGAAACCTTTTATAAATCTCCTTAGTGCTTCCTTACTAAGTACATAGCCTGCTCCACCACTCATATACCCTTGACTGATGAAAGGTCTAAACCTTCTTCCCAGGTACAAAGGCTTCTCAGGATCAAGCTGAGACAACATGTAGAGTAGATTCTCTACAATCACGTATGTGTCATCATCTGCTTTTAGGAACCAATCTGCATCATCCAGGTGCTGTTGGTAGATGTACTCAAAGGCACGGATGGTCTTCCAATACAAGTGCTCTCTCCCCTCACTGACATTCAGCTTCACAGTTGGGAAGTCAGTCTTAACAGAACTCATGTACAACACTATGTTGCAGCGCGTTGCCCATGTTTCCTTAATGTGCTTGGTCCGGGACTCCATGTTCTTGGGCCCTGTCATGATCCAACACAAGATACGGGTTGTTTGTGAAGAATTTGTTGCTGAAGGCAAGTTGACACCTGCATGTAAAACATATAAAATATCATGAATATGCTGTATACAGGACTCTATGAGAAGTCTATGGAACTTTAACGCATTGTATTTATGACCCAACATTTTTTTGTAAAAAAAAAAAAAAAAAAAACGCATTTTAATCGCAGTTTGTATTACAAAAAAAACGGAGTACTTGGAGAAAGCCCATGCAGGCACGGGGAGAACTCCACACAGGCAGGGCTGGGATTTGAACCAGGGTCCTCAGAACTGTGAGACAGATGTCCTAACCAAATCGGCCACTGTGCCGCCTATATATACACAGATGCACGCACACACACACACACACACACACACACACACACACACATAATCCAGATAATGAAAGGGGTACCGGCCCCCTCTAACCAGTGGTAACCAGTGGGTCCATTCCTCCAAGGCCTAAACTATTGCTATTAAGTCACGATTTCCCACGTCGTAGTTACATTCCATGGGTGACAGGCTGGGCGATTATGGGGAAGAAAATAATCCCGATTATTTTGACTGATATTGAAATCATGAGGCGGCACGGTGGATGACTGGGTAGCGTATCCACCTCACAGTTCTGAGGAGCGGGGTTCAATCCCCGGTCCCGCCTGTGTGGAGTTTGCATGTTCTCCCCGTGCCTGCGTGGGTTTTCTCCGGGCACTCCGGTTTCCTCCCACATCCCAAAAACATGCGTGCTAGGTTGATTGAAGACTCTAAATTGCCCGTAGGTGTGAATGTTAGTGTGGTTGTTTGTTTATGGGATCGGCTCCAGCACACCCGCGATGCTCGTGAGGATCAGCGGTGAGGAAGATGAATGAATGAATGATTGATAAACATGATTATATATTTATTTTAAAATTTTGTAGTTATGTAATTACCAAAAGTAGACTTTAAATATAACTTCAAAAAACAACTAGGAAACAAATTAGTGACAAGTAAAATAATGTATTAAAATAATAGAACTAAAAAAAAAACCCAAAGAAAAATAAACAATCATGGCTAAAAATGTGGCAATGTTTTTAGCCATGACTGTATTGTTATTTATATTTGTCAAAAAATAATAATCCTTTCATTATTCTGGCATTTAGCAAATAGAAATAATTTTGATAACCCTATTTGACCTAAAACAGGAACGGTTTCGTCTGGCTTCACGTCACAGTTAGGTAAAAAAAAAAAGTGTCTTTTTATACAGTCAATGACTGTATCTGCTGTTCCTGCTGTGCCCGCCTTGGCCTCTTAGGGGCAGTGTGGTGTGGGCATGCATTGAGTTACTCAAAAAAAAAAGGTGTAGAAGAAGAAAGTATCATTATAATTTAAATAAACTTGTTTTTCACAGATTAGGAAGAATATATGCCAGTGACTATTATTATATTAACTGTCTGTATGTGTTAGTATGGCGTTTGTGTGTGAATATTCAATATCCACCCATTTTCCATATTGCTTCCCTCACTAGGGTCGTGGGCATGCGGGAGCCTATCCCAGCTAACTTTTGGTACACTCTGAACTGGTCGCCAGCCAATTGCAGGGCACATACAAACAAACAATCATTCAAACTCACATTCACACCTACGGGCAATTTTAGTCTTCAGTCAATCTACCGTGCATGTTTTTGGGGATGTGGGAGGAAACCGGATTTCCTGGAGAAAACCCACGCATGCTAACTCCACACAGGTGAGGCCGGATTTGAACCCGGGTCCTCAGAATTGTGCTAAACAGTTGCCCGCCGTCCCGCCGTATTCAATAGTTGAAGTCAAATCCCTCCCATGATCAAATGGTAACATTAGCTCGCCTATCAAAAGTGTTTTCCTTTGACTTTTAGCATAAGCTGTCGATTTCCAAAACAATGTGTGTCTTGAATTTTAATATAAAATGAGGGTAATTATTTTCGCTGTGCATTTGGTTTTACAGTAAACTCCAACTGCTGTGTCAATAAACAGCTTAAGCTTGCGCAATCGGTGGCCAATCGATCGGAGCACCGCTGATACATATATACTGTATGTATGTGTATATAAGTAACTCATTTCATTGAAGATTGGCAGAAAAAATGTAGGCCTGGACTCTTAAACGTTTCATTTTTGTATTCTAGACTATGAAAAACAACAGCTTTATCACACGTTGTGTTCCGTGTCTGCTCCTAATGTGGAAGTCCAATTTTTCCATGTAAATCCCCCTTCCTTTCTTGCACCTTACATTCCGTTTTTATTACAAAGCCTTGTTTATGTTCACGTCTCGCTCCTAACGTGGCCGGACAATGTAATGGAGTTCCCAAAGTGTTTCCAAGTTGTGTACTTAGATGTCGTAGTTAATGGCTGTGCCGGTGGCAAAAAAAAAAAAAAAAAAAAAGTCTGTTTACTGGCCGAGCAAACAAAGTGCAGTCGTTGGTAGCGGTCCATTGAAGCAGTCTGTTTTCAAGAAGCACACTCAAAAGCACAACATACACACAAAGAGCAGTTTCAAGAGTCACTCTGCCAGATTGAGCACCCAGATTTGCAACTGCAAATCAACAAAAAACTAAATCTAAAAAAAGGTGATCAAATGTCTGGTTACCTTTGTGTCCGAGTCTGTCTCCTTGCCAGGCATCCTGTGAATGGTTTTTGGGCAAGTCCGAGTCCACAAAATATCGCAGGGACATAAATCCGATCAGAAATCCTGTGATGAAGAGGAAACGTGACCGAATTCTCATTGTGGTTTACCTGTCAAACGTGAATATATATTTACTGTATGTATAGTTGACAAGGGTTAGTTTCCAGAACAGAGAATCTCGGCCCAATTTGTTTTTTCATCGATAAATACTTCAAAAATGAAAATGACCCTCTTTCCTCACTCCCCCCACCCGCAAAGTGTTTTGATGTCTGATTGGCACTTCCTGTGGCAACTGTGCCCTTCTCTGATCTGCAGCAGACAAAAACTTCCACTTCGCCCCTCCCTCCTCCTCCTTCTCCACTTCGCTCTCAAGCAGTTCAGAGATGAACAGGTAAAGTTGAAACTACAGCTGTTGGTCCTTTAGCGACACTTAGAGTTGATGCTGGGAAATGTATAATAAATCTGCACATCAGAGACATATCAACGATGAGAACCGATGAACAATTCATGCCCGGCAAGCTTTGATTTCAACAATATAAAAGATGTAAGGACTCAGAATTCACTTGTTAACCAGTGTATTTCATGAATCACTGATATTTGGAATAATAGTGAGGAAACTATGTGCAAAATATGTACAGCGTGAGCTAATAAGAAAACAAATCCAATATCCATCCATCCATTTTCTGTACCACTTCTCCTCACTAGGGTTGTGGGCGTGCTGGAGCCTATCCCAGCTATCTTCGGGCGAGAGGCGGGGTACACCCTGAACCGGTCGCCAGCCAATCGCAGGGCTACAATTCCAATATCAGTAATATATTTTGGAATGCCGCTGAAGAAACGATCAACCAAACATGGTCAGTTTGATCAATAAAACAACAAGTGGTGCACGAGAGGAAAAAAGGGTCTACTCGGGTAAAACAAATAAGAAAACTGTTGGAGATAAACCTGGAATATTTCTGCATACCAATATGAGTAACATCGATGCTGACTGTAAACAGCGTACCCCTCAGCAAAAAGTAAAAACAAATGAAGCAAAAAATGTCCAGAATAAGTGTGAAAATGTCCGAATGGCTTTCAGTATTCCACACAGACACCTGTCAGCAAGATTTCTACCAAGAGTCAAGTGAGAATCTCATTTAAATGTAAACATTTGAATGAGATTTTAATTGTTTTGTTTCTTTTTTTGTTGTATTACATTTCATTATTTATTTAGTTACCAGTTTTGAAGTAATTTTGTTCTCTCATTTCCTTAATGGACTCTTTTTGATTGATAGAAATGGGCAAAAATCCTTTTTAACTCACCGATCAATGAGGGTGAGATGATGAAGCACTCTTTGTGATGTTGGGCCTGTATAACATCGTCACAATCCTGAGCACTGGAAAGTCTGCTTCTGTTCTGACCTTTGATAGTGTTCTTTGAAGAAATTGATGACTGACATATATATATATGTGGAGAGGGACATTTTGAGTAAGAGCATTGCAAAAGCTCTGGTGTTTTTGAATGGACCTTGTGGAACCATGTTCAAGACCTCCATCTGAAGAGCTGCCTCATCAATTGAAGGCATCAGTATTTTGGCTTCTGCAGTCCACCGGCCATCAGCTGGAACAAAGAAAGGCTGTCGGGCAATTTAGAGTCTACAATGAATGCATGTTTTTGGGATGTGGGAGGAAAGCGGAGTGCCCGGAGAAAAGCCACGCAGGCACGGGGAGAACATGCAAACTCCACACAGGCGGGGCCGGGGATTGGACCCGGGTCCTCAGAACTGTGAGGCTGACGCTCTAACCAGTCGTCCACCGTGCCGCCAAGAATGTACTCACTGAAAAAAACTAATGAGACTGCCTTGTGCCGTCTGATTGGTGAATTGAAGTCAAATGACACTCGTGATCACGGTGGATTGGCGCAACGGCGCCCAATGGGAAGTCGAGGATGAAGTCTAAAAGTAAATTGCGCACGCAATAATGGGTAAATAAAAGTAGTAAGCGGCATGTTGATCATTGTAAGGGAGTAAAAGTATCGATTCTTTTGAAAATCATAAATACAAAAGTTGAAGTAAAAAAGCATGGCGCATTCAAACTACTCTGACAAGTGCAATTTATCCAAAATGTTACTTGTCTCTAATTTTCTTTCTGATCTCCTGGGACAACTCTCTCCTTCACTTCCTCTGGCCCATGTTTAGTGAGGTACACACCATGTCAGCAAACAGCACAGTCACTACTTGTCACCCTTTAAATAGGCCAACTGACTCATTACAAGTTTGAAGACACCTGGGATGCTAATTAGAGACACACCTTGTATGATCAAATTATTTTCAATATTTTCTATGGGTACCATCATTTTTGTTTCTTGAGTTTGTTTTTTAAAGAATTCTGTTAAACGAAAATTCAAAAGCAATGTCTGATATTCATTGATTCATTTTCATCATTTTTTTATTTATTATTACTTTTGTCACAATCAAGTGATTTCTGTGACGAGTTTTTTTCCTCTCTCATTAACAGAAGGGTACCAAGAATTTTGTCCATGTGTGTATATTATCGGCACGGAAGTACTATTTTTGAGTGAAAAAAAACCATCATTTCATTGGACACTGGTGTCTTGTACTACCACCATCTGACAATTTAAATAAAACAAACCGCATGAAAATTGGTTGAAAATGCAGCAAGTTGTGATTTTGTTGTTGTTGTTTATCTCTGTATTTTTATGCCCAAAGTCTCAACAAAAATGAATTTGGTGGAGGTGGGAGGAACCATTGCGCCATTGAGCACATTGCTCCAAAGCTCTCGTACACAAATCCAGGTTCCATCTAGTGTTCTTGAATACATTTATGCTCAAGGACCATGTTATAGTCTATTAGCGCACTCTACTGGTAGAAAGTTCATCCATAAGCTCAGCAGTTTGGTTACGTTTTTCACTTCCAAGTACATGCATAAAATAAAAACAAAAATTAAAAAAAGATAACCACTTGATTTTTTTCTCTGCCAAGAGAAAGACATTCTGCAGGAGCAGTGCTGGGATATGTGTCAGGTGTCCCATCCACATCACATTTGGAAACCAAAATGACTCGGGTTGAAAAAACCTTTTGTGCTCAATGACTGCAATGTTTTTTGTTTTTTTTTAATGGGCAGATGTGCCATGTCATTTGTCAGGGTGAAAAGAAATTGTTAATCCATCCATCCATTTTCCGTACCACTAATCCTCACGCGATGGCTTGCTGGAGCTCATCCCAGCTATCTTCGGGCGAGACGCGGGGTACGCCCTCAACTGGTCGCCAGCCAATCGCAGGGCACATAGAAACAAACACCATTCGCACTCACATTCATACCTACGGGAAATTTAGAGTTGTCAATCAACCTACCAACCATGTTTTTGGGATGTGGGAGGAAACCGGAGTGCCTGGAGAAAACCCACGCAGGCACGGTGAGAACATGCAAACTCCACACAGGCGGAACCGGGGATTGAACCCCGGTCCTCAGAATTGTGATGCAGATGTGCTACACATTGGCCGCAATTGTTAATGCGTATCAAAAATAGTTTAATAATATTGTTTAGTTTTATTTACAATGAATTATCCAATTGTTTTGATAAATTAATAAAATAAATAAAAATGAATAAACAAAAAAAGTTTCATTTGACTAATAAAATAATATTAATTCCATTATTAAATTGTATTATTTCCAATTAATTATAATAAATAAAACAACTATTGAAGGAAATAATTTAAAAAAGTTAACTGTACAGTCCCGGTCCCAAGCCCTGATAAATGCAAAGGATTGCGTCAGGAAGGGCATCCGGCTTAAAACTTTGCCAAAGAACTATGAGCTTTCGTCGAAAGAATTTCATACCGGATCGGTCGTGGCCCGGGTTAACAACGTCCGCCACCGGCACCGTTAACCTGCAGGGTGTCGGTGGAAATTCAGCTACTGTGGGTCGAAGAAGAAGAAGAGGAGGATTTGGAAAGCGGGTTCTTAGGCAGAAAGAGAAGAGCAAAGCACAGAGCCTAGAATTGAATGTGGGGACTTTGAATGTTGGGGCTATGACAGGAAAATCTCGGGAGTTGGTTGACATGATGATGAGGAGAAAGGTTGATATATTGTGTGTCCAGGATACAAGGTGGAAAGGCAGTAAGGCTAGAAGTTTAGGGGCAGGGTTGAAATTATTTTACCATGGTGTAAATGGGAAGAGAAATGGAGTCGGGGTTATTTTAAAAGAAGAGTTGGCTAAGAATGTCTTGGAGGTGAAAAGAATATCAGATCGAGTGATGAGGCTGAAACTTGAAGTTGAGGGTGTTATGTATAATGTGATTAGTGGCTATGCCCCACAGGTAGGATGTGACCTAGAGGTGAAAGAGAAATTCTGGAAGGAGCTACACAAAGTAGCTCTGAGCATCTCAGACAGTCGTGATTGGTGCAGATTGTAATGGACATGTTGGTGAAGGAAATAGAGGTGATGAAGAATGATGGGTAAGTACGACATCCAGGAAAGGAACTTGGAGGGACAGATGGTGGTAGACTTTGCAAAAAGGATCCAAATGGCTGTAGTGAACACTTTTTTCCAGAAGAGGCAGGAGCATAGGGTGACCTACAAGAGCGGAGGTAGAAGCACACAGGTGGATTACATCTTGTGCAGACGATGTAATCTGAAGGAGGTTACCGACTGTAAGGTTGTGGTAGGGAAGAGTGTGGCTAGACAGCATAGAATGGTGGTTTGTAAGATGACTCTGGTGGTGGGGAGGAAGATTAGGAAGACAAAGGCAGAGCAGAGAACCATGTGGTGGAAGCTGAGACAGGACGGGTGTTGTGCGGCTTTTTGAGAAAAGGTGAGACAGGCTTTCTGTGGACAGGAGGAGCTTCCAGAAGACTGGACCACTACAGCCAAGGTGATCAGAGAGGCAGGCAGGAGAGTACTTGGTGTATCTTCTGGCAGGAAAGGAGAGAAGGAGACTTGGTGGTGGAACCTCAAAGTACAGGAAATCATACAAGGAAAGAGGTTAGCTAAGAAGAAGTGGGACAGAAGGAGAAAGATCTATACAGGTTGGTCAGGCAGGGATAGAGATGGGAAGGATGTGCAGCAGGTTAGGGTGATTAAGGACAGAGATGGAAATATGTTGACTGGTGCCAGCAGTGTGCTTGCTAGATGGAAAGAATACTTCGAGGAGTTGATGAATGAGGAAAATGAGATAGAAGGGAGAGTAGAAGAGGCAAGTGTGGTGGACCAGGAAGTGACAATGATTAGTCAGGGGGAAGTTAGAAAGGCATGAAAGAGGATGAAAAATGGAAAGGCAGTTGGTCCTGATGACATTCCTGTAGAGGTATGGAAGCATCTAGGAGAGGTGGCTGTGGAGTTGTTGATCAGCTTGTTCAATAGAATTCTAGCGCATGAGAAGATGCCTGAGGAATGGAGGAAAAGTGTGCTGGTGCCCATTTTTAAGAACAAGGGTGATGTGCGGAGCTGTGGGAACTATAGACGAATAAAGTTGATGAGCCACACAATGAAGTTATGGGAAAGAGTAGTGGAGGCTAGACTCAGGACAGAAGTGAGTATTTGCGAGCAACAGTATGGTTTCATGCCTAGAAAGAGTACCACAGATGCACTATTTGCCTTGAGGATGTTGATGGAAAAGTACAGAGAAGGTCAGAAGGAGCTGCATTGTGTCTTTGTGGAAACTCCACACAGGCGGGGCAGATTTGAACCCGGGTCCTCAGAACTGCGAGGCAGACGTGCTAACCAGTCTTTCACCGTGCCACCAGCTATGAAATTAAACAACCTTGTAAATCTGTTCTTAAATTAAGTCTGTACGTGAGCTACTGTGCACTTCTGTGCCATTGTTACAAATCAGTCGGGTTAATTAACATAATAACCACAATTCTCTCAACCAAATGACATGACAGCTAGGCTGGACGATGACCCAGAGCGAAAGACCACTCGAAGTGAATGCCCAAGCACTATTATTTTAAAGGACCTCTTTAATGCTGTGAACATTGGCACTTTTGCAGTGTAATTGTCACTCATATTGAAAGTCTGAATGTTTTTTGTTTTTTTTAGACAATAACGAGTGGAAATTGTGATAGTAATTCATTTTGTAGTCCTGTATTGTTCAAATTGATCATTGAAATGCCTTGTTGCCGAACTAAGATAGCCACGAGGTACGTGTTTGCAGATTCCTTTCCGCCTATACACGGCATTTCGTCAGCTCAATATATTGATTGCATCACTAATGGCTCTAAGACGCATGAAAAGAGTTTGGAACAATGATGTTCCACAGACATTTGCTTTTAAAGGCTTTTTGTGTGGTTCTGGCATTGTGTGACTTTGGCAGACTTTGATGGCCATGGCTGGCTGGTCTCGTATTTGTACCATTTTAATCAATGACACCTTAAGAAATTAGCCTTTTTTTTCAGCATATTAAATTAGTGATTGTTGTTCATGTGGGACCACAAGTGTAACGATATATGATTGCTTACGTTGACGAGGGTTGCAAGGATGTGGCACCCGCCGCCATGGTTGTATCATTTCAATCGATGACACCGAATAAATTAGCAAATCTGGCCTTCCTGTGTGAAGTTTGCATGTTCAAAATATTTAATATTTTGACATAAGCATGTCACACACTGGGACCTGGTTTAAATAAAGAAAATGCTTAAAATGTAATGTTACACTGCACAAATTCATGACAAAGAGCTGAGGTGACTCATCTGTGCAAAAAACATTCTCCCAGAAGCTTTTTGGCTAGTCAATATGCATTTTTGACAATTCCAGTGTCAAGTTATTTCAGTGACATTTTTTTTCTTTAACAGAAGGGTACAAACTATTTTACAATTAATCCAGCTGGGAGGATGTACAATGGATATAAAAAGTCTACACATCCCTGTTCAAAATGCCAGGCTTTCGTGATAGAAAAAATGAGGGCAAAATAAATAATTTCAAAACGTTTTCTACTATTAATGTGAGCTATAACTTGCAAAACTCCGTCCATCCATCCATCCATCCATCCATCCATCCATCCATTTTCTGAGCCGCTTGTCCTCACTAGGGTCGCAGGCTGGTGGAGCCTATCCCAGCTATCATCGGGCAGGAGGCGGGGTACACACTGAACCGGTCGCCAGCCTATCGCAGGGCACATAGAAACAAACAACCATTCACACCTACGGGCAATTTAGAGTCTTCAATCAACCTGCCATGGATGTTTTGGGGATGTGGGAGGAAACCGGAGTGCCTGGAGACAACACACGCAGGCACGGGGAGAACATTCAAACTCCACACAGGCGGGGCCGGAATTTGAACCCCGGTCCCCAGAACTGTAATTATTGATTGATTGATTGATTTTACACACACTACTCTGCTTGGATACATTCTAGGGGTAAAAAACAAGGTGGCGAACACCAGGCAGCTAACACTACATGACATTTATAGCACCATTACCGAGAATATAAAGTACTAGTCTGCTACATGTATAAGTAACAGCAACACATCCTACTCAAAATATCTTATAAAGCAGGTTACTTACATCCTTGCCTGCTCCCAGCCGAAGTTTTTTCTTCAGTGCTCTCCACTGAGGAAAAGCGACGCCGTGAGAAATCCGCGTTTGTCTAAGTCACTTTCCTTCTTTGCTAATAATCCTTCAGTCTAACCATGAGCAGTCTTTTTCTTTGTGGTAGGATTTACTTTTGCACCATGTATCGGATGTTTTTTGGGGTTCTCCTCCGAAATCTTGCTTCAATTAGTTTCGCCTTTATCTATGACTCCGTTGACCTGCGGGCTTGTCCATACAGTATATGGGCCTGCCCGTTCGTAGGTAAAATACGTAATTTCTGCTATGTCATTTTAGAGTGCCACCAAGTGATCCAGTGCGGGAATGTATAGGATAGTCACTAAATATAAAAATATAAATATTGAAAAAGATAGCAAATATGTGGCAGAAGCTCATAGGCTTAATCACCATTCTGTCATCTACTCTTGTAGTGGCTTGGATTAAAATTATCTTTTAAAAAAAAATCTAAAATACTTGTGGAATATAGCTTTAATTGAGTTTTATAAAAAAAAATTGTCAAAGTGCGAATGGTTGTTTGTTTGTATGTGCCCTGTGATTGGCTGGCAACCAGTTCAGGGTGTACCCCGCCTCCTGCCCGATGATAGCTGGGATGGGCTCCAGCACGCCTGCGACCCTAGTGAGGAGAAGCGGCTCAGAAAATGGATGGACGGAAAATAGTGTTCTGTTTCACGATATTAATTTACCTAAGTCAGACAAGCTAACATAGTATTTGCTCTTATTAGGGTGTTTTTTTTTTTTTTAAACATGTTATATTTTCCATTTTATTTGTCTTTTTCCCAAGGTGTTTTTTTTTTAAATAAACCATCTGGCATGTCACTTTAGCATCTGAGCAACAGCCATCTTCATTGTGTGATTGGTAGAAATAAAGTATGCACAAGCCTTTAGAAGACAAGAAAAGGTATATAGAAGACATGCTTTTGATACAATAAACAATGTATCATTTATCTTGCCTTTCATAGCTATAATCAATCCTTGAGTGTTTTAGGAGATGCAAATAATAAGTGTGGTTATCAGGTTTGTGTGTAAGGGACTATAAACCTTCACCACTTCACCAATTCACCAATCTGATCACATTACACCTAATAATGTGATCAGATCAAAGTTACAGTATATGTTGACTGAATTGGAATTCCATACCTGCATTGACGTAATACTGTGGGTAAGTATATTGTGAGTAGATTGCCATTCCAATGCCGTAAACTGGTTTTATGTCACAATGGGGAAAGCCTGTTTTCAAGCGCAATTAGATACCGCTGATGGATGGAAAAGTACCAATCTGCAGGTCATTTCTCTAATGAAGTAGATTGCAGCTGTCACCATGGTCTCTTTGCCATTGCAGTAGCTGTGAAGTCATCAGGGAGTGAGTTGTTAAGTCAGGGCTCTGGCTGGGCCATTAAAGAACAGTCACGGAGTTGTTCTGAAGCCACTCCTTCGTTATTTTAGCTGTGTGCTGAGGGTCATTGTCTTGTTGGAAGGTAAACCTTGGGCCCAGTCTGAGGTCCTGAGCACTCTGGAGAAGGTTTTCGTCCAGGATATCCCTGTACTTGGCCGCATTCATCTTTCCTTCGATTTCAACCATTCCCCTCCCTGTCCCTGCAGCTGAAAAACAGCCCCGCAGCATGATGCTGCCACCGCCATGCTTCACTGTTGGGACTGTATTGGACAGGTGATGAGCAGTGTCTGGTTTTCTCCACACATACCGCTGAGAATTAAGGCCAAAAAGTTCTATCTTGATCTCATCAGACCAGAGAATCTTATTTCTCACCATCTTGGAATCCTTCAGGTGTTTTTTTTAGCAAACTCCAAGCGGGCTTCACGTGTCTTGCACTGAGGAGAGGCTTCCGTCGGGCCACTCTGCCATAAAGCCCCGACTGGTGGAGGGCTGCAGTGATGGTGGTTGACTTTCTAGAACTTTCTCCCATCTCCCGACTGCATCTCTGGAGCTCAGCCACAGTGATCTTTGGGTTCTTCTTTACATCTCTCACCAAGGCTCTTCTCCCGTTTGCTCAGTTTGGCCGGACGGCCAGCTCTAGGAAGGGTTCTGGTCGTCCCAAACGTCTTCCATTTCAGGATTATGGAGGCCACTGTGCTCTTAGAAACCTTAAGTGCAGCAGAATTTTTTTGGAACCTTGGCCAGATCTGTGCCTTGCCACAATTCTGTCTCTGAGCTCTTCAGGCAGTTCCTTTGACCTCACGATTCTCATTTGCTCTGACATGCACTGTGAGCTGTGAGGTCTTATATAGACAGGTGTGTGGCTTTCCTAATCAAGTCAAATCAGTATAATCAAACACAGCTGGACTCCAATGAAGGTGTAGAACCATCTCAAGGATGATCAGAAGAAATGGACAGCACACGAGTTAAACATATGAATGTCACAGCAAAGGGTCTGAATACTTATGACAGTGTGATATTTAAGTTTTCTTTTTAAATAAAGCTGCAAAAATGTCAACAATTAACAAATTAACAATTAACTTAAATGATTTTACCAAATGGCTGCAATATAACAAAGAGTAACAAATTTAAGGGTGTCTGAATACTTTCCATACCCACTGTGTGTGTATATATATATATATATATATATATATATATATATATATATATATATATATATATATATATATATATATATATATATATATATATATATGTATATATATGTGGCGGCACGGTGGACGACTGGTTAGAGCGTCAGCCTCACAATTCTGAGGACCGGGGTTCAATCCCCGCCTGTGTGGAGTTTGCATGTTCTGCCTGTGTGGGTGAGTGCGAATGGTTGTTTGTTTTCATGTGCCCTGCGATTAGTTCAGGGTGTACCATTCGCACTCACATTCACACCTATGGGCAATTTAGAGTCTTCAATTAACCTCGCATTGGATGTGGGAGGAAACCAGAGTGCCCGGAAAAAACACATGCAGGCACTTGGAGAATATGCAAACTCCAAACAGGCGGGGCCGGGGATTGAACCCCGGTCCTCAGAACTGTGACGCAGATGCTCTAACCAGTCGTCCACCATCCCGCCCTGGTGCCTTCAGCTCCAACTCGCTCTCCAACCACTTCCGTCTCCCGAGAAAGTTACAGCCCTGGACCCACCAAACTGTTCCATTCACCCTGCTTATTTCCAGTAATCATCGTGAGGACATCCCTCTTTTTGTCATCCCTTTCCCTGAGACCCCACTAGTCCTCGTAATTCCCTGGCTCAAAAAACCTAACCCTGCCATAGACGCACTTGTTGATCACTGGATGGAGAACCTCACTGCCATTCACACTGCATGCTCTCTGCCATACCACCCTCCTGTAAACCACCACCATCTGCCACACCTGTTGACCTCTCCCGGGTACCGTTATACTCATCATAGAATAGAAGACATATCTTATGAATTGTCGTATAAACCATACAATATAATTCTTATGTTTTCAATTCTTATAGTATTCATAGATTTAGTATTCAGGATGAGATTGCTTACACTAGTGACCCCACAGTCACCTTGAAAACATTTTAGCTTGTGCAGTATCCTTGCAGTGTGTGTGTGTGCTTGGACAGCTCGTTTACAGAATCTTGCAAAAGAGGAAGGCTGCGGAATGTTCTAGTTGACAGCTACGGGAAAAACAAGTCATTACTCTCCCAGACGGCTGCGATCAACACGAGCAAAAAAACAAGGAGAGAACGCCAGACTAGGATGGCTTGGACTCAACCGAAGCTTCCCAGCTGTTGGAAGACGTCGCTCCTTCCATTACTTGTGTTTTAATATAGAAATTGTGGGGCGACCAGGGAAAGATGCAACATTTTCTCTCCGCCTGCAAAGCAGACGCGAGGCTCGGCTATAGGGAGGAGACAAAACGCCCAGAATCCTGTCAACATGATTTGCTGAATTTTTGAGAAAAATAAACGGGTAAAAATTCTAACCTGTGTGAGTCATTGGAGTAAACTCTTTTGAAACATGCAAAGAATTGGTGAGTGTGGTGGTAGTTTATTAATTTGTAATCTGGGGCCTTGGGCCATGCATAGGATATAACATCTACCACCACCCCAACAGGAAAATCATGATCTGTTTTCAGCGAAGACCCGGCCATTTCTCAATACAACCCCTCCGCTACCACCTCATCCGTATCCGAGAGGGGTATACCCCTTTTCAACACCCCGTTCGGATTAACCAATGCCCACGCAGTCATCCAATCCTTCATCAATGACATTCTCCGCGATATGTTAAACCGTTTTTTTTGTTTACTTGGACGACATCCTCATTTTCTCCCGCTCCCCCGAAGAACAGCGCTGTCATGTACGCCAAGTCCTCCAGCGCCTCCTTGAAAACCTCCTGTATGTCAAACCACCTCTTCCATCTCTCCTCCATACACTTCCTAAGCTATATCATTGCCAAAGGACAATTGCAACCAGACCCTGCCAAAATCCAAGCAGTCGTTAACTGGCCCACTCCCACCACCTGCAAAGAACTACAAAGTTTCCTCAGATTCGTCAATTTCTACCGCCGCTTCATCCACAATTATAGTAGAGACGCAATTTCTCTCACCAGTCTTACCTCCACCAGCTCCACATTCCAATGGATCCCACCCACATCCCAAGCCTTCGACCAGCTGAAAACCCTTTTCACAAGTGCTCCCATCCTATGTCATCCAGACCCCTCCCTTCAGTTCGTGGGAGAGGTGGACGCCTCAGAAACTGGGGCAGGGGCTGTTCTCTCACAGTGGGACCCCTCTTCCCAAAAATTTCACTCCTCTGCCTTCTTTTCCCATCGTCTATCCCCTGCAGAACGGAACTACGATGTAGGCAACCGAGAACTGCTAGCCATCATCTGGGCATTGGAAGAATGGAGGCACTGGCTGGAGGGGACTGAAGTACCGTTTGTCATCTGGACCGATCACAAGAACCTTGCTTACCTCCGTTTCGCCAAACAACTTAACCTCCGACAAGCTCGCTGGTCCCTTTTTTTGAGTTGATTTAATTTTAGTCTCTCCTTCCGACCTGGATCCCGCAACGGCAAACCTGACGCCCTGTCTCGCATATACTCACCCCCCCTCCAGCCCTGCAGAACAATAAACTATTGTCCCTACCTCCTGCTTCGTCGGGGCAGCTACCTGTAAAATAGAACAGATTGTCAAACATGCTCAAGAGCCTCACCCTGATCCCAAGACCGGACCTCCGAACCGAGTATTCGTACCTGATTCCACACGTTCTGACGTCCTTCAGTGGGCCCACAACTCCAAGCTCACCTGTCATCCCGGTATCAGCTGCACCATCCATTTCATCCAACAATATTTCTGATGGCCCAGCCTGGTCAAAGACACCCAGGAATTCATCCGAGCCTGCTCCGTCTGTGCCCAAGGGAAGGCTTTTCACCTGCCTCCTGCTGGTCTGCTGTGTTCCTTACCCTTCTCAAGTCGCCCTTGGTCCCACATCACTTTGGACTTCGTTACCCCTTCCCTACCCACTTCTGAAGGTAACTCAATCATTTTCACGATTATCGATTGATTTTCTAAATGCTTCCATTATATTCCCCTTCCCAAGCTGCTTTCTGCCTTGGAAACTGCTAGGTCATGTTTGGAAGGAGTTCTGTAAAGCGGTGGGCGCAGCAGTCAGCTTACCTTCCGGCTACCACCCTCAGACCAACGGCCAGACGGAGCGGTCAAATCAGTCTCTGGAATCAGCTCTTCGCTGCATTGCCCCACGCAACTCCACCTCCTGGAGCTCATTCCTCCCTTGGATTGAGTACACCCACAACTCCCTCACCAGGTCCGCCACCGGTATGTCTCCATTCAGGGCCTGCTATGGTTTCCAACCTCCGTTATTTAAGGAACAGGAGCATGCGGTGCAGTTTCCGCGGTAAGGGATCACCTTAAAAGGGTCCAGTCCGTGTGGAAGGACATCAGGGCGGCCTTGGTCCAGTCTGCGGAGAAGAATAAACGGCTTGCGGACCTTCGTCGAGTACAAGGTGGGTCAGACCATTTGGCTTTCCTCTTGCGACCTCCCACTCCAAACTGAATCCCACAAACTCACTCCTCGCTTTATCCCACGACAGTTCAACTTAAACCTCCGCAATCTCTGACGATTCATCCAACTTTCCATGTGTCACTACTCAACCCTGCCTCCACCTGTGCTCTTAGCTCTCTGGCCATGCGTCAATTCCCCGTGAAGGTGTCACCATGGATACCTTGTGTCCTGGTTGGCCGCAGTACAGACACGCCCCCGCTCTCATGCGTCTCCGACGTTCCGTTAGTCGCCCCCCACCGAGTTGGATCGGCTCCTTCACGGCCATGGCTGGCTTCCTCTTCGACGGCGGGGTGGATGGGGGCCCACAGGCGGCGTCTTCCTTGGCGGATGAAGAATGTCACAAAATAAATGCGCTGTTCAGCCGCTCGCTCGCACTGCCTTTCCCTCAATCGATTGTCCAGTCTAATGGCTAGTCCAATCAACTCCTCCAAATTAGTGGTCTTGTCCCGGGCCTCCAACTCATCTTTGACGGCAGGACAGAGTCCCCGACAAAAAATGCCGCTCAACGCGACATTCTCGAATCCGCTCTCTGCTGCCAGGATGCGGAACGTAATGGGGCATTCGGCTACTGATAAGTCCCGCTGGGAAAGGTCCAACAACCGGGTACCGGCCTCCTTGCCCTTGACTGGGTGATCAAAAACTCTCCTCAGTTCAGATTCGAATGCTGGGAAGGAGTAACGTAACGCTGGGTTGGCGCTGCTGACCGCCATCGCCCAAGCTGTCACCTGAGCCGTAAGTAGACTCATCATAAAAGCAACCTTAGCCTTATCCTGGGCATACGTGACCGGTTGTTGGTCAAATACTAGAGTACATTGATAAATAAGTTGTCCGCAGCCGCCGAGCTCCCCAGCATAACAAGGTGGATTTGGGAGACAAGCTTCCCTGGCGGGTGGCACCGCAGCCACCACGTTGGTGGTGGGTGCTTCTGTCAGAACCGGAGGTGATCCAAGTGCACACACCTGATCAACCTGAGAACTGAGCGTACTGAGATGGGTCGTTAACATAGTAATTGCCTCCCTGAGCTCGTGTAGCGATTTCTCGTGTCTTCCTACCAATTGTCCTTGATTTGCCAACGTGTGGCAAAAAGAGTCTGAGTCTGTGGGATCCATTTGGTCGGAATATTCTGTCGTGGACGGCAATGCCGTAAGAGCAGATCCCAAAAAATAGACTCAATATAAAAGGTCCAAAAACAATTATAATTCAATGAAAGAGCATGTGATGGCGAGACGTACTAAGCCAAAGGAACTCACAACCACAGAGAATTAAAAAACGGATAACACAGGGGGACACGACAAAAGGTCCGTGTGGTAAACAACATACTCGTAGAGTAACTAAGTAGAGACAGAGGACAAATGTCGGCGGCGAATACGGGGCAAAAAAGGTTGAATACTCTGACGCCCACACACTGTCACGGTGGCCCCTAAAAAGGCTGATGATTAAAATTCATGAAGGGTGCGTCAGCGATGTCAACGCCCACCATCGCTCATCCAGACACTGCAATTGGAAAAACAGGGCCATGACAGAATCTGCTTTGTGAACGTTCGCTGATGCCTGCTTGGTGTTTCCCCCCAAAAATAAAGTATTAAAAAAGAGATATTTTGCAGAAGAATTTGGGACCATCTGTCCAAAAGTTGAAGCTCAAAAAAGGATGGCTGTTGCAACAGGACAATGAGACAAAACACAGAAGCAAAACAACAATAGAATCAGAATCATCTTTATTGGCCCAGTATGTTACAAGACACACAAGAAATTTGTCTCCGTTAGTTGGAGCCACACTAGTATGACAAAAAACAGCCACTCTGACAAAATATAAATTTAGGACATAAAAAAACACGAGTGTGGGGAGTCATTGAGCAATGAAAGTGTACCACTAGTGTGGTGATACTGATATAATTGCAATTGTGCAAATGATGCAGTCCTCAAGCAATTAAGAGCAGTTGAAGTGACTAACAGTGCATTGATCTGGTACAGTGACGACTGCGCAAATGGTGCAGAGTTCTCAAACACATGAGTGGTCAGTAGTAATCAACAACAGAATGCAAATTGTGCAGCGTTATAAAACAGTGAGTTTACGAATAATGTATAAGTATCCTGACAGAGATAAGCAAAATTGGCAGCATGTTGCAGTGAAATTGAAGTTAACTGTTTAAGAAGTTAATGGCAAGAGGGAATAAGCTGTTGGAATGTCTACTGGTTTTAGTTTGCCTTGTTTGATTTTGCCTACCTGAGGGAAGGAGCTGGAATAGGTGGTGACCGGGATGTGGAGGGTCCAAGAGGATTTTGCATGCCCTTGTTTTAGTCCTGGCACCGCGCAAGTCCTCAAGAGTGGGTAGGTGGGTACTGATAATTTTTTCAGCAGCCTTGACTGTTGCAGTCTAATTTTGTCCTTCTTTCTGGGAGCACCAAACCAGCATGTGATGGATGAACACAGAACCGATGCAATGACTGCTGTGTAGAACTGCCTCAACAGCCGTGCTTCCTCAGAAGCCACAGTAAGTACATCCTCTGCTGGGCCTTTTTGAGGATGGAGTTGAAGAATTGGTCTTCCACTTCAGGTCCTGAGAGACTGTAATTCCCAGGAACTTGACGCACCATATGCACCACAGACTTCATGATAACATTCAGAGTGAGAATAAGCCAGAACCAGTTTGATAAGGAGCCGCTGAGGGAACAGGAACTATTTTCTGAAACGCAGGCTCACTCAGCTTCTGGATCCCACGAGAGAAAGAAGAGAGTCCAGTGTGCCGTATGCTTCTATTTGACCAAAGCTTTTGTAATGAATAAATACTCAAAGACAAGTCTAGTCCATCAAGATTCTTATTTGGGGACAAGATCACAGACCCAACATTAAAAGAACCGGAAGAAGGAATTCCATGAGGATTTTTCCCTTGCAAGGCCGGCTGGGCAAATTCCAGGCCTCGCTGAGAATTCCTTACAGGAGCAGAGGCTGGATGGTGTTGAAGACGGTTGAACAGTCCAAATATTTAATCTCACAGCATGACTGGTATTGGCTCATGAAGGGGGGCGGGTTATGTATAGTGAACGAGGTACTACGAAACCTGTTGACTAACTTGTTCAGCTGGTTTTCTCTCCCCACATCCCTCTCAGTGGTGGCACTTCTCTTAGAACTGCAGTTGGTGATGGTCTTCATTCCATATCTCATCTATACTATTATTTTGCAGCTTCTGCTCCAACTTCTTTCTTTCTTTGCCTCTCTGAGCTCGACTCTCCGCTGCTTCTGCACAAGTTTTAGATCCTTTAAAGCTAGAGTATGCCGTTTTCAAACGTCAAGCAAGATTTGAATCTAGTCTGACTTCAATGGCCGCCTCCTCGCGTCTCAACCCAAAAAATTGCCCCCAGCTCCCTAATGTGCATGCACAGCAGGTACAATGCTAGCATGGCTTAGTCATCATGGAGTATTTCCAAACACAAAATGTGAGCAACTTGATGTTGCATGTTTTGGAATGTACAAACAATAATCAATATAAGAGAGGTGATCAACTTACCTGACAACCCGGTGAGAACGGTGATGTCGCCGGCGGTTGTTCCCGCTGTATACAGTCGTCCATTTGCACCCGTCCGCATATAGGACACCATCATTATTTATATATATTATTAAACAGAGTCCCACATGTTATTCAATCAGTAGCATTATTGGGTAGTGGATCAGAATGTGTAGAATGTCGCGCTAATCTACATATAGGACTATGTGTGTTGTTAGAGTCCAGCATAGAGCTAGCCTTTACTTTACAGACACCCGTTCTAACAGGCTCACTAATCACTTATGTTCCGTTCCGACTTGCTCTAGTCACTAGAACAAGTCGGAACATAACTAGAGTCCAGTGTGAACTGGCATGGAAGGCTCAAACAGTAATCTATGTTTCTAGACAGAGTGATGTTGCCTACCCCATTAGGGTGAAGCCCGTCCGCCCTCATCAAGTCGGGAGTCCTCCAGAACGAAGACCTATTACTGTATCTACAAACTGCACTCCCTGTTCCCTACAGAAGCTAGCCACCCAGGCACCGGTTAATCAAGAATAATCTGCTAAACACATTAGACATTACAGTGGCTTGGTTTTTAATCTTGATGTTACAAATAATGGAGTCACCTTTGACGAAGAGTGAGTAGACTGAGTAGGAATGGTACTAGCTAAAGGAGTGAATCTGATATGCGTCTGAACAGGCTCGCCGCAGTAGCTAGCCACTTGAGGCAATTGCTAACAGAGCTACTCGGTCAGCTGCAACCTACACTATCATGTGTGCTCACCACATCTACAGTTACCAAACTATTCTGCTCGAGTTGGCGGACGCATCCTTCTAGCGCGGAAAGCCTCTCAAGGAGAAGGGTGCAATTGGGGCACAAGTCCTTACTCAAGTTCATTTGGCCGGAGTGTTGGAGGCAAAGTCTGTGAGATAGGCAGTGGTGCGGCTAGAGATAGTACCCTTGGCGGTCCTCTGGTCTCAAAAATTCAAAACCATGTTTGACTGTTGGTATGATGTTTTCTTCTGTTGGTATGCTGTTCTCTGAAATACTGTGTTACATTTATGCCAGATGTAACGAAACACACATTCCAAAATGTTCAACTTTTGTCTCGTCGGTCCTTAGAATGTTCTCCCAAAAGCAATGGTTTTGTCCTTTGAACTGTGCCATTGATGCCATTTTTGCCTAGTCTCTTCCTTATTGTTGAACATGGACGGACTTTAACTTTTATTTTCTTCTCCTGTTCGGCTGTTAGGTCAGGCAGAAAGGAGGATCTGTATCCCTTTTATGCTGGAACAGTTTTACTGTGTCACAGTTGACTTTTAAAGCTGCCGCTGTGGTTTCTTAGTATTTTGATGGATATTTATTGAGAATCAAAGTCGATCAGTCGAACAGAACAAGGTTTTTTTAGTGCAGTGAGAAAATAAGACAACAAAAGACAAAGCACTTGCTGTCAACAAGATGAGGAAAGTAAAAAATCATCATATACCTAGAACAATGATACATAAGATATGAGTTGTTGTATGGGACAGTAGTGCTACACCCTGTGAGGGAAGGACAGGACAATATAGGACAGGAGAAGGACAGGAGGGGAAGCATGCAGGACAAGGGTCGTGACTGTATCACTTGTTTGGCGGAAACAAGGGCGGATAGGGGGTGTGTTCCCTCACAGCCAAACCCCCCACCTCCACCCAAGACCTGCTGCCCCCCAGAGATGGCTGTATGTGGTGCATTAAAAGAAAGGGGATGAGTGTGAGTGCCAGTCCTTGAGCCGTCATCTTGTCGTGGTGGAGGGGTTTGGGTGTCCCAATGATCCTAGGAGTTAAGTTGTCTGGGGCTTTATGCAGGGTCACCCATGGCAAACAGGTCCAAGGTGAGGGACCAGACAAAGCATGGCTCAAAGACCCTTTATGATGATGACAAAAAATGGACTCAGGTTTCCTTTGCCCGGACGCGGGTCACCGGGGCCCCCCTCTGGAGCAAGGCCTGGAGGTGGGGCTCGAAGGCGAGCGCCTGGTGGCTGGGCCTTCACCCCTGGGGCACGGCCGGGCACAGCCCGAAAGGGTAACGTGGGTCCCCCTTCCCATGGGCTCACCACCTGTGGGAGGGGCCATAGGGGTCGGGTGCAGTGCGAGCTGGGCAGTGGCCGAAGGGACCGATCTGCGGCTACAGAAGATGGCTCTAGGGACATTGAATGTCACCTCTCTGGCAGGGAAGGAGCCCAAGCTGGTATGTGAGGTCGAGAAGTTCCGACTAGATATAGTTGGACTCGCCTCCTCGCACAGCTTGGGCTCTGGTAGCAGTCCTCTCGAGAGGGGTTGGACTCTCTTCCACTCTGGAGAGAGGCCCATGGTGAGAGGCGCCGAGCAGGTGTGGGTATACTTATTTCCCCCCGGCTTGGCGCCTGTACGTTGGGGTTCACCCCGGTGGACGAGAGGGTAGCTTCCTCCGCCTACGGGTGGGGGGGCGCGTCCTGACTGTTGTTTGTGCCTATGCACCAAACAGCAGTTCAGAGTACCCACCCTTTTTGGAGTCCTTGGAGGGGGTGCTGGAGACTCAATCGTTCTGCTGGGGGACTTCAAAGCTCACGTGGGCAATGACAGTGAGACCTGGAAGGGCGTGATTGGGAAGAACGGCCCCCCGATCGGAACCCAACCGGTGTTCTGTCATTGGACTTCTGTGCTCATCACGGATTGTCCATAACGAACACCATGTTCAAGCATAAGGGTGTCCACACGTGCACTTGGCACCAGGACACCATAGGTCGCAGTTCAATGATCGACTTTGTGGTCGTGTCATTGGACTTGCACCCGCATGTCTTGGACACTCGGGTGAAGAGAGGCACGGAGCTGTCAACTGATCACCACCTGGTGGTGAGTTGGCTCCGATCGTGGGGGAAGATGCCGGTCTGACGTGGCAGGCCCAAACATATTGTGAGGGTCTGCTGGGAACGTCTGGCGGAATCCCCTTTCAGAAGGAGTTTCAACTCCCACAGAACTTTGCTCATGTTCCGGGGGAGGCGGGGGACATCGAGTCCGAGCGGACCATGTTCTGCGCCTCCATTGCTGAGGCGGCCGACCGGAGCTGTGGCCGTAAGGTGGTTGGTGCCTGTCGTGGCGGCAATCCCCGAACCCGTTGAGGAATGCCGTCAAGCTGAAGAAGGAGTCCTATCGGGCCTTTTTGAGCCGGTGGGGAGAATACTTAGAAGACCTCCTCAATTCCACCAACACGCCTTCCAATGAAGGAGCAGAGTCTGGGTTCTCTGAGGCGGGCTCTCCTATCTCTGGGGTTGAGGTCACTGAGGTGGTTAAAAAGCTCCTCGGTGGCAAGGCCCCGGGGGTGGATGACATTCGCCCGGAGTTCCTCAAGGCTCTGGATGTTGTAGAGCTGTCCTGGTTAACACGCCTCTGCAACATCACGTGGAAATCGGGGACAGTGCCTCTGGATTGGCAGGCTGGGGTGGTGGTTCCCCTTTTTAAGAAAGGGGACCAGAGGGTGTGTTACAACTACAGGGGGATCACACTCCTCAACCTACCTGGTAAGGTCTATTCAGGGGTGCTGGAGAGGAGGGTCCGTCGGGAAGTTGAATCTCAGATTCAGGAGGAGCAGTGTGGTTTTTGTCCTGGCCGTGGAACAGTGGACCAGCTCTACACCCTCAGCAGGGTCTTCGAGGGTGCATGAGAGTTCGCCCAAGCAGTCTACATGTGTTTTGTGGACTTGGAGAAGGCGTTCGACCGTGTCCCTCGGGGAGTCCTGTGGGGGGTGCTTCGGGAGTATGGCTGCCCCTTGTCACCGATTCTGTTCATAACTTATATGGACAGAATTTCTAGGCGCAGCCGAGGCGTAGAGGGGGTCCGGTTTGGTGGCCTCAGTATTGCATCTCTGCTTTTTGCAGATGATGTGGTTCTGTTGGATTCATCAAGCCATGACCTCCAACTCTCACTGGAGCAGTTCGCAGCTGAGGGTGAAGCGGGTGGTATGAGAATCAGCACCTCCAAATCTGAGACCTTGGTCCTCAGTCAGAAAAGGGTGGCGTGTCCTCTCCAGGTCGGGGATGAGATCCTTCCCCAATTGGAGGAGTTCAAGTATCTTGGGGTCTTGTTCACGAGTGAGGGAAGAATGGAACGGGAGATCGACAGGCAGCGTCTGCAGTGATGCGGAGTTTGTATCGATCCGTTGTGTTAAAGAAGGAGCTAAGCTGAAAGGCGAAGCTCTCGATTTACCGGCCAATCTACGTTCCAACCCTCACCTATGGTCACAAGCTGTGGGTCGTGACCGAAAGAACGAGATCCCGGATACAAGCGGCCGAAATGAGTTTCCTCCGCAGGGTGTCCGGGCTCTCCCTTAGAGATGAGAGGGTGAGAAGCTCGGTCATCTGAGAGGAGCTCAGAGTAGAGCCGCTGCTCCTCCACATCGAGAGGAGTAAAGAAAGTCCTGCAGCAAGCAAAGGGTCAAGAAGAGAAGATCCCCACACCATGCATGTGTCCTTTAATCGTGCAAATCAGTCTAAAGTGTGAGGGGGGGGAAAGTACATAAATGAATAGGAAATAAAATTAAATAAAATAAACAACAACCTCAACAACAAAGAATACAGAAGGCAAGAGTTGAGTTTTACATTTACAATATAATCTCGTTATTGTCAGATGGCACTCTACCCAGGCAGAGGAATCAAAGATCTAGATTCAACATGTTGAAGAAGGGTTATCAGCTATCTGTGTAATTATGTAATTGATTTTTTCGGTCCAGATTAGATTATATAAATTGTTTATTTTGTTTATTTTTCCATTTATCCATTTTTCCATCCATCCATCCATCCATCCATTTTCTGTACCACTTTTCCTCACAAGGGTCGCGGGCGTGCTGGAGCCTATCCCAGCTAACTTCGGGAGAGAGGAAGGGTACACCCTAAACTGGTTGCCAGCCAATCACAGGGCACATACAAACAAACAACCATTCGCACTCACATTCACACGTAAGGGCAATTTAGAGTCTTCAATCAACCTAGCACGCATGTCTTTGGGATGTCGGAGGAAAACTGAGTATCCGGAGAAAACCCACGCAGGCACGGGGAGAACATACAAACTCCACACAGGTGGGGCCGGGATTTGAACCCCGGTCCTCACAACTGTGAGGCAGATGTGCCAACCAATCCCCACCATGCCGCCTGTTTATTTTTCCAGTTTAATAAAACATTTTCTTCGCGGTAGCTAACGAGTATTGTTTGTGAATATTTATTTAGGAGGTCGTTATGCTTAAATCGCCAAGTATGCACAATCTTGGGGAAACTGGGATCCTGCAGTTCAAAATATAGCAGAGTTACTGTGTAATTGAAGTTCAAAAGCATTGAATTGGTGTGCATTCCCATATAGCATGAAAATAGGTGTCGGGTACTTTTGGTGCATTGCGCCCATATATTATTCGGACGTATAGCGGTAGCTATAGTGGTTCAATGAATATTGCAAATTGCATTAGGGAAAGTGGACACCCTTGTCTGGTTCCTCTTTGTCATGTAAAACTTTGTGAAGTAATCCTATTTGTCGTGACTGTCGCCTTTGGCGAATTGTATAATGTTGCTATCCAATGTATAAATGAATCTCCAAAGCCAAATTTGCGAAGTACTGCAAACAGGAAAGCCCAGTTAACTTTATCGAAAGCTTTCTCTGTGTCACGTGACATGATGATTGCTTTTAGATTTTTACGCTGTGACATGCTTATTAAATTAAATAGACATCTGACATTGTTTGTGGAACTTTTACCTTTAATGAAACCTGTCTGGTCATAGTGGATTATCGACAGGAGTACCTTTTCAAGTCTCGCTGCGAGGGCTTTCAAAATAATCTTGATATCTACATTAATCAGTGATAAGGGCCGATAATTAGCCGGGAGAGGGAGGTCTTTGCCTGACTTTAGTAGTAATTTAATTGCAGCTGTGTTTATATGGCTACTAATTTGACCTTTATCTTTTATCTCCTTGATGGTTCGGAAAAATAGAGGTGCAAGTATTGGCCAGAAATGTTTCATGAATTTGATGGAAATAAAAAAAAAAAAAATGGGGCCAATTATGTATTACTCGTGCACTCACTGTAGTTGTAGTTTGCATATAGTGGCCACTCATGCCAGAGTAGCATCTGCTCCATTTGCACACTGATTGAGGAGTATCCGTAACATTTGCACAACCATTGTCCCAGATTACCGCGCTACTCGTCACTTTAAACCGCATACACTCCTTGAAGTCTCGGCGCCCTTTGCACAATGGTCATTGCACCGGTCTATTGCAATATTAGTCATCGAACTGCTCTAAGTGCTAGAGGAGTCTGCATCTTTTTGCACAATTGTCAAAAAAAAAAAAAAAAATGTACTGGCATTACCAGATAACTAGCAACCCTTTACTGCTCAGTGACTGTTTTTTTTTTTTTTTTGTCAATGTCTTCATGTCTCAAAAGTGTTCTCTGTCAATTGATTGTCTGTTGTCGTACTAGAGCGGCTCCAACTACCGGAGACAAATTCCTTGTGTGTTTTTTGGACATACTTGGCAAATAAAGATGATTATGATTATGATTCTGATTCTGAGATGTTAAATCTTTTTCTCAATTTCATTTTCTAATTTTAGTTCTTGTTTTTTTTTTTTTTTTATTTATTTATTTTTTTTTTTGTACAAAGAGTATGATATGAGGCGGCACGGTGGGCGACTGGTTAGAGCGTCGGCCTCACAGTTCTGAGGATCGGGGTTCAATCCCCGGCCCCGCCTGTGTGGAGTTTGCATGTTCTCCCCGTCCCGTTCTTTCCCTTCCAGACCGGAGACCAGCAGAGACATGCCAGCGCCCAGCCCAGCGCCCGCATCATCATGCCTCGTGCCACACCCCCAGTGGACCCTGAATGACATGTGAATGTGCCCAATGTGCCAAATATGTACAGTGTGTGAAGTAAGAGGCTGGACTCCTGCGAGCCCGGCCCGACCGGCTGCTACACTTTTGCAGTCTGTCTAGTAATAAGTTGTATGCTGATGCTTCAGCAATACTGTGTGTTCTGCTACTGTCTGTGTTCATGTGGATTGCATTTCAGAGCAACAAGAGCAGTCTTGACAGTCTTACTGAGCAATAAAGGGTTAATAGTTGTCGTAATGCCGGTACAATTTTTTTAATTTTTTTTTTAGAATTGTGCAAAAAATGCAGAGTCCTCTAGCACTTAGAGCAGTTCGATGACTAATATTGCAATAGACCGGTGCAATGACCATTGTGCAAAGGGCGCCGAGACTTCAAGGAGTGTATGCGGTTTAAAGTGACGAGTAGCGCGATAATCTGGGACAATGTTGATTGTGCAAATGTTGCAGATACTCCTCAATTAGTGTGCAAATGGAGCAGATGCTACTCTGGCATGAGTGGCCAGTATCGGTCAACAACAGATATGCAAATAGTGCAGCGTGGCGAGACAACTACAGTGAGTGCACGAGTAATGTATAATTGGACCCACAGAAATGTGACAACGAACTCAAGTCAAAAAATTGCCAGCATGTTGTAATGGAATTGGAGGTCAGGTGTTTAAGAAGTTGATCGCAAGAGGGAAGAAGCTGTTGGAATGTCTA
Organism: Phyllopteryx taeniolatus; assembly: GCF_024500385.1. Taxonomy (NCBI): domain Eukaryota; kingdom Metazoa; phylum Chordata; class Actinopteri; order Syngnathiformes; family Syngnathidae; genus Phyllopteryx; species Phyllopteryx taeniolatus. Next base: position 16,372,277 of record NC_084522.1, read on the forward strand.
CTAGTTCTAGTTTGCATTGATCAGTAGCGCCTACCTGAGGGAAGGAGCCGGAAGAGCTGGTGACCGGGATGCGGAGGGTCCGCGAGGATTTTGCACGCTCTTGTCTTAGTTCTGGCAGCGTGCAAGTCCTCAAGGGTGGGTAGGGGGGTACCGACAATCCTTTCAGCAGTTTTGATTGTCCGTTGCAGTCGGAGTTTGTCCTTTTTTGTAGCAGCACCAAAACAGACCATCCATCCATCCAACCAGGTTAGGCAATTGTGATTGCAGATTCTCATTTGCCGACCTGACTGCAAATACAAATAAAAATAATCGAATTGTTGGGTGTTATTGTGTCATATGCAATAATGAACTTATCATTAAATGAATACCTCTCTGACAGTGTCAATTATAACATTATTAGCATTATTACCTGAGTAAAAAGAAGAATTGCCTTCCAGTTTCAAATCTCTTTCTTTCAAAAATGATGCTGTCATTGTGACTGAGCAAGCAACAAGCCTGGCTATCATCTTTGAATAACAACTTCAGAAGCGGAACATGATAAAGGAATTTATCTATGTTGAAGAGGTCAGCCTCCAGCATTTTTGTCCTTGGCAAAATGCTTAACATAATCACATCATGTACTGGGATACAGTATATGGCTCATTAGTGCCCTAGGTTGAGAGCATTCTTAAGTTGAATTACACTACATGGTTCAAGTGACAGAATTCTGAATTTTGGCTCTCAAGTGGCACAGTTCGGATATGTGCCATGGCAGCGTAAAGAGAAAAACAGCTATGGAATTGAATGACCTCATACTGGAATTAGGCCTCCTCCAAATGTAGAAAAAAAAATGTGATACGTATCGAATACCTGCCAAGGCGACTGCAGCTAAGCCTCGTCAATGCCAGCTTGACTACTTATACACTGTATAGTCTGTATGAGCTGTTCTTAGCCTGGATTCAACCGAACCCCAGGGGTTCGATGAGGCAGTCGCTGGGGTTCAACGGAGGGCTGGATACACACCGTGTGCCTGCGTGCATGTATCCGTAAAAGCCTTTTTACCCTGCATTTTGAATGCCGTGTCCATGCCGCTGCGTCAAGGTGGGCGTTAACCATTGAGTTGAAATGCTTTGTTCTTTTTTGAAACTATCTTTATTGAACAACATTTCAACGATACACTTGAGTCGATAGCATTGCATTTGCACTGAATTTGAAATAAACCATATTGTGTTTTTCAAATTAGGAACTGTGTTCTGTGAACTCCAGATGAAACTTGTGTGTACCTCCACCAAGGTTAAGAAGGTTTATATGTAAAGGGTTGTTTATTTCTAAATGCTTTGTTCACACTTTTAGTACTCTGATCTGGACCAAAGTTGTTTGATTTTGGTCCTCGTTCCCTTAGCATGCACACTGGCATTTTTATCATCAGATAAAAGCTCCCCCCCCCCCGAAAATAAGAATAATGTCACAACCCTATTGGACAGGGTGTGTGATGTGATTGTTTGACAAAGAGCTTGTAAAATGTTGCTGCAAATTTGACATTGTTATCAGCGTTATGAGTTCCTCCGACTGCACACACAATTGTTTTCAGTGTGCAGTTGTGTGTATGCATTTTCACCCTGTAATGTATGGTAATGTGAATGAGTAGAAAGGGTTACTTTCACTCGTACCAATTTTTCAATCAGAAATCATTGACTGTATGTTGATCTGCTTGAGTGCTGGCTGCAAGGTGGAACGATTGTGTATGATTAATGTTATGTGTTGGATGTAAAAATATATTCTTTCATAGGTTCGTTTCAAGTCTTTTGCCCAAATAGAATATCGTTACTTGATGAAAGCAGGGGTTAATATTTATTCAGACAACAAAAGTATCCTCTTTTACAATCAAGTGTACTTTAACACAGGAGCGAGAGGCTTTTAAGATGTTTTATTTTTTTTTATATTAAATTGCTGTGTAATTGTCTCTTTTACTAGTATGTGACAAATGAGAGGTACTTCATGTTTTTTTGCAACAATTCGAGGCATGAAGATGGCACTAATTATTTTCTTGTTCAACTTTTCCCTTTGCATTCTGAAGTCACGCACATGAAAAATCTACACCGAGATCTTGTGTGTGGCCAAGGCACAAAGAATAGCCATGCTTCTTTCAGCCTCAGTGGCGATGTCATTTTTTTCCAGTCAAGCCCTGATTATCCACATGGAAGTAAGAAACAGTTTTGTCCACAGAGATGAGGTTGCTGAAGCAGCTCTAAAAAGTCAAGTGATGATTGTTTATGCACTGATTATTTTCAGAACTCAAACATTATGATAATTATTGGAGCAATAAATAGCCATGCAACAAGCCAAGGTACATATGGTTACCAAATGCATTTGCTCTGCAGCGCTGAGAATGAATGGCGATTTGAGCCCTACCTCCCATTGACTTGGCTGCGTCAGTTGTGAGTTGACTCATCTTTTGTTGTCCTTTTCAATTGTCTGATGAATACCCAGTGTTTATTCCTGATAAAGCCTGAAAGCCCCAAGTATCTGGCTATTTGGTTCTTTGTCCGTGTTCATGTCCAATTGAGGAGATTGGACACCATTGGTTCTCTGTATTTACAAAATGATGATGTCTGCTGTGTTTTGATCATGTGAAAAGATTTTTCATCACCAAGGAAACGATTCTGGAATTGTCCATTTTAGTTGTTCTACCAGGAGGTGCTATGAAAAGCAACTCAAACGCATGTAATGCAGTGAAAGGATTCTTTTTCCTTGACTAACTGTATGTGGGTCATTTTTCATATAATTTGATCAATAACTGTAAAGATGTGAAAAGCACAACAAAAAAAAATTCCTTCAGCAATTTTGTTTTATGCCGCCTTTGTTTTGTATCGGTAAATGTCTCCAATGCTGAAAACGCCACATTTAAATTTCTATTTTCAAAAAGTTATTCATGATTTAAAATTGTAGCCGTTTGTAGTAAATACATTCCTTATCGACAGACCAACTGGTGGTGGCCCATTAAAATACATTTCCTTTTGTCACGGGAAAGACAAATGTGAGTTGCAGTTTACATGTTGCTCTTCAAACTCTGCAGATACAAGTGCATAAATGATCCCAACTAAGCTTTAAACCCATTACACTCTTGTCTTTATACAATCGTAGTGACATTAAAGACATGGAATCGTTCCAACACTTTCACAAATTCATACATATTCATATCTCAGAAATACTGTATGACCATTTATTTTGCTGTCTGCTATTGTGTGAATACCTCATCCTGGCACTTCAGCTCACAGCCTCATTATGTTGTTGCAATACACCCCCCTCTCTCCAGTGGACAGGACGGAACAGAGGACAGGACCCAAAATGAACGACTCCAATACAAATGGACAGTTTCAAAAAAGAGAGGTTAAATAAATGAGCAGAGGTCGGTACACAGGCAGGCAAGTTGAAAAGGCAACAGTATCCAAAAAACGTGAGGCAAAGAGGCAAGGTCAATAATCAGAACAGGGTCTAGTCTTACTATGAGTTGGTGACGTGGAAACAAGGAATTCTGGACAACAAGGTACAACGAACTGGCGACCAGAAAGTATGAGACAGGAGGTTAAATGCATGGGGTAATTAGGGTGAACGAGGCACAGGTGGTGAAGATGCTCTCAGGAGCAGCTGTGTACGAGACAGCGGGAAGACAACAACCAGAACAAACACCCATGACAGTACGGCGGGCTCGCTCCCAGGTCCTCCTGCAGCGTCTCACCAAGGTCAATGCAGCTGGAACCGTGGATTCTGGGGCTATGGCAGGAAACAGAGATGGTTGGTAACCATGCACAATGTGAAAAGGCGATAGACCAGTGGATGCAGTGGGGGGAGAGAATTGTGAGAGAACACGACCCAAACCAGTTTCTGAGACCAGGTTTGTGGCTCCTGTGAAGCGAGACATCGGAGCCCAGTCTCCAGGTCCTTGTTCAGCCTCTCGTTGGTTTCAGGATGAAACCCAGATGACAGACTGACGGTAGCACCTATGAGACTGCAAACCTCCTTCCAAAATCGTGAAATGAATTGGGGGCCCTTATCCGATACCACATTCTTGGGAAAACCATGCAACTTGAATACCTGGTTTATCATTAACTCGGCAGTGTCTTTAGCTGAGGGGAGTTTCGGAAGTGCAATGAATTGTGCCATCTTAGAGAACCTGTCAACTGTGAGAATGGTGGTATGCCCTTTAGAGGCCGGTAATCCCGTCACAAAGTCTACGGAGATGTCTGACCAAGGACGTTGTGGTATTGGCAGGGATCGCAACTCCCCAGAAAGACGTTGACGAGTGGGCTTGTTAGCAGCAACTACCTGGCAAGCATTGACTTAATTAATAACATCCCTCCTAACATTAGGCCACCAAAAGCGCTGTTCGACCGCAGATTGTGTTTTGGCATTGCTTGGGTGACTGAATGTCACCCAGGCAATACCAATTGGCAATGCCAATTCACTGGGGTCACATTTAGTGTGAGCCCAGTGAATGACTCTTCTCCTTAAGGTCGGAACCACATAAAGCCTGTTTTCAGGACAATTTTCAGGGCTGAGAGTGTTATTCAGAGCCTGTTTTACCACAGTTTCAACATCCCAAACAAAATCAGAAATAAAACATGACTTGGGCGAAATAGACTTAGGGTCGGACAAAGAATTATCTTCGCAGAAAATATGTGAAAAAGCATCCGGCTTACCATTTTCAGAACCAGGTCAGTAGAATAACACGAAATTAAATCTTGTGAAGAACAGAGCCCATCTAGCCTGCCTAGCATTTAATCTTTTAGCAGACTTTAGATACTCGAGGTTCTTGTGATCTGTCCATACTAAAAACGGAGTTTGTGCCCCCTCTAGCCAGTGCCTCCACTCCACCAAAGCCACCTTGACCCCCAGCAGTTCACGGTCACCTATGTCATAATTTCTCTCGGTTGGAGTCAGTTTTTTAGAGAGATAAGCACAAGGATGTAATTTACCATCCTTAAGACATTTCTGGGAGAGCACTGCTTCCTATTCCGACATCAGACGCATCAATTTATACCTCAAACCGGTGTTTGCGGTGGAATTGCGGCTCCATTCAGCAGTAGCCACGCCTCCGCACGACCAGTCAGGTGAGAAATGACAAAAGCAATCTTTGCCCGCTCGGTAAGGAAGGCAGCTGCCTGCAGCTCAAAGTGGAGTTCGCACTGAGTGATGACCAGCTTAATATTCCCAGACTCTCCAGAGAACCTCTCCGGGGGAGAGAGCTGTGGGCAAACAGCAGCGGAGCTGGCAGGTGGCTGCATGGTGACTGCTTCACATGGAAACGATGGTACAGTAGCGGCATCGGGTGCTGTGCCAGCAGGTTCCTTCTTCTGAACTGTGAGGCCACCTGTCTCATCATAGTGTCCTGATGGAAGGAACGTTTGCAAAAGAACCCTCCCCCCCCCAAAAAAAAAGGATCTCTGAAAAGGAGAAAAATCCTGTATATCCAAAGATGTAATTAGCATCTTCAGAAAACATGTTGCAAGTCATGAAACTTCCTTATGAACACCCAAGGGTTTTAAAACATTTTGGCATTAAAAGTTTGAAAAATATCACTTTAGATTAATTGTTGTAAACAATTATGGCCTTTAGATGGATAACAACTGACAAAAATTCAAATACTCATATCCGTAAACTTAATTGATTTTCAAAAGGAAATTCAGTGGGCCATGTCTTTACCCTGATTGATCAATTTATATTCAAATGACGAGGGATGCACAATAACGATCAGACCGATAACTATTGGCCCGATATTGGGGGATAAATTATGTCACACTAATTGATCCAATAAAAAAAACCTGACTGATAACAACCAGGCGGCACGGTGGACGACTGGTTAGAGCGTCAGCCTCACAGTTCTGAGGACCCGGGTTCAATCCCCGGCCCCGCCTGTGTGGAGTTTGCATGTTCTCCCCGTGCCTGCGTGGGTTTTCTCCGGGTACTCCGGTTTCCTCCCACATCCCAAAAACATGCGTGAATTGGAGACTCTAAATTGCCCGTAGGCATGACTGTGAGTGCGAATGGTTGTTTGTTCCTATGTGCCCTGCGATTGGCTGGCAACCAGTTCAGGGTGTACCCCGCCTCCTGCCCGATGACAGCTGGGATAGGCTCCAGCACGCCCGCGACCCTAGTGAGGAGAAGCAGCTCAGAAAATGGATGGATGGATGATAACAACCAATATCATCCGGCTGCAAGCGCGTCGCCACTCGCCAGCCTTTTTTACATTGGCTCCTTACAGTCATGGATTTCATTACCAAAATTAATTACTTAATAACCTTCGCCTACGACACTAAAAATATCAATATTCACAGTAAATTCGCTTATGATCACCAGCACGACCATCCAGTAACTTTGTAATTACAGGGTCCTAGATGGCGGCGCGTGCATACGCATCGGCTCCTCTCTGTCCCAAACAAACGGTGTTTTTCGTGTTTTTCCTCTTACAGGTCCGAGTGTTTTAGTCCGTCTTCATCATGTGTATATGTTCCAAGACGCAGATAAAGTCGTAAGCTGCTGCCCGACATCGGCAGAACTACTTTTAAACTTTTAAAAGTTAAACTCGACTCTCACTGAGGAGCTACGGAACTCCGGTCTGCTCTGAGCGCCTACTAGAGCTGCGACCCCCACTCCTGCATTGTGCCCAGAGTGGAGGCACCATGAACGGTGAAGGAGGAAGCACAAACGGGGCAAGCACGGAGGTCTACGAACTTGGCTAGCAGCTGAACCACACAAGTCGGCTATTCCCTCCATTGTGTTAGCCAACGTACGCTGTCTGGACAACAAGCTGGATTACATTCGATTCCTCCGCTCTACTCGTAAGATTGTGGGAGAGTGCTGTGTTTTTGTGTTTGTGGAAACATGGCTTAACAGCAGCATTCCAGACAGCGCCATTCAGCTCGACCGGCTAGCATGCTACCAAGCAGACAGAACTCTCGCGAGAGGTAAGACTTGCTGCGATGGACTGAGTGTTTAATGACGCCTGGTGCCAGGACACTATCTTGGTCAGTCAACACTGCTCACCGCTACTGGAGTTTATGGCTCTAAAGTGCCGGCCGTTTTATTTACTGAGGGAATTCACTGCCATACTGCTTGCGGCAGTCTATATTCCTCCAAACTCCAGCAATAGCAGGAGTGATGTGCTAAATGAGTTATACCATCATATCAGTGAACAGCTGACGGCCCACCCAGATGCTTTCCTCATTCTAGCTGGGGACTATAACAATGCTGACCCCAAGGCTGTGTTTCCTAAACTCTACTCAAACATTGACTTTCCAACACAGGGAAATAACACTCTGGACAATGTTTTTACCCTGCTGAGAGAGGCCTACAAGGCCCTTCCCCTCCCCCACCTCGGCACCTCAGACCATCTCACTGTTATGCTAATGCAGGCTAACAGACCACTGGTTAAAGTCTCCCAATCAGTTAGGAAACAGGTACAATTGTGGCCGGAAGGGTTCCTTAAGGCAATTCAAGACTGTTTTGGCACCACAGACTGGACCATGTTCAAACAGCCTGCCCCCGACAACTTCAATACAAACCTTCAGGAGTACACAGAGACTGTTACTGCCTAAATCAGCAAGTGCATGGATGATGTCACCATCACTAAGTCCATCACCGTCCGTGCTAATCAGAGAGCCATGGCTGTCGAGGGAGGTCTACAGACTACTGAAGGTCCGCAATGCGGCTTTTAGATCTGGGGATGAGGAGGCCCTGAGGAAAGCCAGGGCCAATTTGTCCTGTGGCATCACAGAGGCCAAGAAGGAGTACCGCAGGAAGATCGCCCACCGCTTCAGTGACAGAAGTGACACCAGGAGTCTGTGGCGTGGTATTCAGACCATTATGGACCATAAACCTTCACCACAGACCTGCGACAGCTCCACCTCCCTGCTAAATGTGCTAAATGACTTCTTTGCTCGCTTTGAGGCACACAACAGCATCCCTGCACACAAGACTCCACCCCCTCCTGGTGACTAAGTGCTGACACTGACCTGGGACAGAGTGAAAAGATCTCTCGACAGGAACAACACATGAAAAGCCCCGGGCCCAGACAACATACCTGGTCGTGTTCTGAGGGACTGTGCAGCTGAACTCACAGAAGTATTCGCGGACATCTTTAACACCTCCTTGAGTCTGGGTGTTGTCCCCACGTGCTTCAAAACCACCATCATCATCCCGGTCCCGAAGAAGTCTTCTCCCTCCTGCCTCAATGACTACCGTCCGGTAGTACTCACTCCCATCCTGATGAAGTGCTTCAAGCAGCAAGTCATGCGCCACATCAAGTCCCAAAGCACCCCCCCCCCCCCCCCCAACCTCCTCCGGACCTCTTCCAGTTTGCATATCAGTCCAACCGCTCAACCGATGACGCCATCTCCACTGCACTCCACTCTGCCCTCACACACCTGGACTCTAAGGACTCATTTGTCAGACTGCTGTTCATAGACTTCAGCTCAGCATTCAATACCATCATCCCTCAACTACTGACCTGCAAATTGAACCAGCTGGGGCTCAACACTTCGATTTGCAACTGGCTGCTGGACTTTCTGACAGGGAGAACGCAGGCAGTACGGGTCGTCAGCAACACATCCAGCATCATCACTCTAAATACGGGGGCCCCTCAAGGTTGTGTGTTGAGTCCCCTCCTCTTCACCCTGCTGTATGACTGCTCACCGACATACAGCTCCAACCTCTTCATCAAGTTTGCAGACGACACAACTGTGGTGGGTCTGATCAGCAACGGGGACGAGACAGACTACAGGAGTGAGGTGAGCCACCTGGCCGGGTGGTGCACGGACAACAATCTCTCCCTAAATGTGGAAAAAAACAAGGAGATTGTTGTGGACTTCAAGAGAGCGCACTCCCAGCATGCTCCCCTGAACATCAACGGTGCTGTAGTGGAGAGAGTGCACAGCACCAAGTATCTGGTAGTGCACATCACCGAGAACCTGTCCTGGACCAGCAACACCTCATCACTGGCCAAGAAAGCTCACCAGCGTCTCTACTTCCTGCGCAAGCTGAGAAGAGCCAGAGCCCCAACCCCCATCATGTGCTCGTTCTACAGAGGGACCACAGAGAGCATCCTGCCCAACTGCATCACTGTGTGGTACAGAGCCTTCACCGCATCGTGCCGCAAGACTCTCCATCGCATAGTAAGGGCAGCTGAGAAGATCATCGGAACCTCCCTGCAGGACATTTACAGCACCCGCCTCACCCGCAAAGCCCTCCGCATAGCGGGGGATGCCAGCCATCCATCACACAGCCTCTTCAGTCTGCTGCCATCAGGGAGGAGACTGTGGAGTCTGCAGGCCAGGACTAGCCAACTCAACAACTCGTAAGACTTGTACCGTTTCCTCTCTTTGCAAAGACTTTTTTTTCCCCCTTGCAATAAAAACCCGCAAAGATTGCTTCCTTACTTATTATGTCAGAAACATATTTGCCAAAACAGTGTACCACTACAGAATCAGGGCTGTCATGAATCTGAACTCTCTGCCCGCTCTGCCCCCTCTACCTCTTCTGTCCTCTGCCCACCTGAACTCTGAACTCTGACGCCCCACATACATGCACATGCACACACGCTCACACACAAACACAAACAACACCCACACCAGACTCAGGGTCTCACCAGCCACGTTAGCAGCATTGGGGTTTTGTTATCTAATTTATGTCTTATTTGCCTTGGTTCTCTGACCTTGACTATGTTCCACACGTCACCTGATCTTTGATATTGCACATTCAATTAATACTTTTTATACGATATATACCATAGTTTTATTCCGCTTTTTATATTGATGTCCCTGTGGCATCCTCTGGGTGGCCGGTTGTCGGGGCGCCTCGGTGGGCCGGCAGACTGCCCTGGGTCCCTCGGTGTGGGAAGTGTCCCCTGGGCCCGATCCCGCCCCTCGATTGATTGGGTGGGGTCCTCAGCCTCCCCTGAGCAGGCACAGGAATTACACCACACTTCTGTCAGTTTTTGTGCATGCGCAACACTGTCAATTCACATGCATGTGTCCGCAGGCACACACTCGTGGGATTCTTTCGCTGGGTGTGGGGCTATTTGATTCACTTATTGCAACAAATAACTCATGAATATGTGAATTGGTTGGGTATCCCCTCACTCACACTCTCATCCGATAGACTTTTATAATTTACATAGTCAATCCCACCACACTTCAGTTGTATGACCCTTGTCCTGCTCCTGTCCTTGTCCTGTTCTATCTTGTCCTGTCCTTCCCTCACAGAGTGTAGTACTACAGCCCCATACAACACTCATATCAAATGTTTCATTGTTGTAGATATGTAATGATTTTTAAACAGTTTAGCGCTAACGACTCTAAATCACTCTGGCATGCATTCCAATCGCTGTCAAATTACGAGCGACGATCCCCCCAAGCTGAGAACAATAGCACACTAGCCAACGACTTGAATACCTTCTACTGCAGATTTGAAAAGGACACTTTCACACCCCACACCCACCCGGCCGCACCACCAACACATCACACCACCGACTTCCGGGACCTATCCGCCATCCGTGAACAGGATGTGAGACACATCTTCAAACAACAAAAGATTAACAAAGCGGCAGGCCCAGACCATGTGTCCCCATCCTGCCTCAAAGTCTGCGTGGACCAGCTTGCTCCAGTCTTCACTCAGATCTTCAATAGATCTCTGGAACTGTGCAAAGTACCATCCTGTTTCAAACGCTCCACCATCAGTCCAGTCCCCAAGAAACCTGCAATCTCGGGTCTAAATGACTACAGGCCTGTCGCCTTGACATCTGTGGTCATGAAGTCCTTTGAACGTCTCATGCTGGACCACCTCAAGAGCATTACAGGTTCCCTGTTGGACCCCCTGCAGTTTGCCTACCGAGCAAACAGGATCCACAGTCTGCGGATGATGCAGTCAACATGGGACTGCACTTCATCCTAGAACACCTCAACAGTGCAGGGACCTACGCGAGGATCCCGTTCGTGGACTTCAGCTCAGCGTTCAACACGATCATCCCTGAACTCCTTTCCTCCAAGCTTCTCCAGCTCAGCGTCTCACCTGCCATCTGCCAGTGGATTTACAGCTTCCTGACGGGCAGGACACAGCAGGTGAGGCAAGGGGAGGCCACCTCATCCACACATAGCATCAGCACTGGGGCGCCCCAAGGTTGTGTCATCTCTCCGCTGCTCTTCTCTCCCTACACGAACAACTGCATCTCAACACACACAGGCTGTCAAACTCCTGAAGTTTGCAGATGACACCATTGTCATCGGCCTCATCAAGGATGGTGACGAGTCTGCATATCGACAGGAAGTGGACCGGCTGGAGCTGTGGTGCGGCCGACACAACCTGGATGCCATTTGTCAACAACACCCAGAAACGCCGCCGGCTCCTCTGGACCCGAGCTCATCTAAAATGGACTGATGCAAAGTGGACAAGTGTTCTGTGGTCCGACGAGTCCAAATTTAAAATTGTTTTGGAAATTATGGACGTCGTGTCCTCCGGGCCAAAGAGGAAAAGAACCATCCGGACTGTTATGGACGCAAAGTTCAAAAGCCAGCATCTGTGATATATGGGGCTGTTTTAGTGCCAATGGCATGGGTAACTTACACATCTGTGAAGGCACCATTAATACTGAAAGGTACATACAGGCGTCAGTTTCCGGCAGTTTTAGGGTTAAGACTTGGTTTTATTAGTCTCAGTGGGGTTTTTTTTCTCTTCCATTTAAACACATCCTTAACTTATAGCGCTAAAAGCTTCAAAAACCGATGGCAAGATTGGCAAGAAGAAAGCAGTTTTCACAACAGCATTTCAATATTCCAAACTGATGAACAAATCAAAAAAAATGTAGCTAAAGTTGTTCTAATTTGAATTTTATGTTTTACTACCAATGGAGGCGGCACGGTGGACGACTGGTTAGAGTGTCAGCCTCACAGTTCTGAGGACCCGGGTTCAATCCCCGGCCCCGCCTGTGTGGAGTTTGCATGTTCTCCCCGTGCCTGCGTGGGTTTTCTCCGGGTACTCCGGTTTCCTCCCACATCCCAAAAACATGCATGAATTGGAGACTCTAAATTGCCCGTAGGCATGACTGTGAGTGCGAATGGTTGTTTGTTCCCATGTGCCCTGCGATTGGCTGGCAACCAGTTCAGGGTGTACCCCGCCTCCTGCCCGATGACAGCTGGGATAGGCTCCAGCACGCCCGCGACCCTAGTGAGGAGAAGCAGCTCAGAAAATGGATGGATGGATGATAACAACCAATATCATCCGGCTGCAAGTGCGTCGCCACTCGCCAGCCTACTACCAATGGTATTGGATAGATCACAATAAATCAGTCAAATGTAAACAGTGACCCAAAAGCCAAACCAAATGAATTTGGGAAGCTGGTTATCCTTCAAGGTGTTTCCATTTATGAAAATTTTCTCCCCATAACAAATAGTGGAAATGGAAAAAACAACAAAAACATTTAAACATTTTTCAACTACCATACAAGTGTTTTTTTTTAACTGCTAACAAAAATACAAGGAAATTAGTCACCCATCAATGATGTGTGTCGTATGTGTCAAGAACTCTTGCTGAAAGACTTCATACTTCTGTCATGAACATGGTTAGGGCGACGGCGAGGAACGCAAGGCAAGAACATGGTGGACCCAATTGCAGGGAAGCAGGGAGGCAAGGCAGGAGTGCGGGAATCTCAAAATAATAATATTTAATCACAATGATAAAACAACAGGCGACTATGACAAAAACAACTGGCGACTATGACAAAAACAACTGGCGACTATGACATGGCAAGACATGTGACAACGACAATGAACCGACAAGGACTGAAAGAACCCAGGGAACTAAATACAAACAAATTGACGAGACAACGAGGAACACCTGGACAAGACACGAGTGGCTGGAGAGAGCTGATTGGTCGACACAAAATAGACGAGAACAGGTGGACACAACAACCTAATGAGCACACGACAAACATGGAACACAGGAAAACTTGGAACAAAACTAAACACAACCCAAACCCAAAACACAGACCATGACAGTACCCCCCCTCTAAAGGAACGGATCCCAGACGTTCCCCAAACAACAACCAAAAAGTCATCAACCCAGGGTGGGCGGAAGGGGGCCTGGAGGAGGGTACAGAGTCCACCCCTCAGGTCAGTCTGGTGGCCATCCAGGCCACCCGAGGTGAGGTGCTTGGCTGGGCGGTTCAGGAGGTCGTCCAGGACGCCAAGCACCAGGGTCTTTACAGGGCCATTCAGGCGGACGGCCACGGTGCCGAACCCAATGGTAATGCAGGGGCCAGGCAATAGGGTTGGGTGGCGGCCGCTGGACGAGCGCCGCCGGAGCGTGGTCGGGTGGCGGCCGCTGGACGAGCGCCGCCGGAGCAAGGACGGGTGGCGGCCGCTGGACGAGCGCCGCCGGAGCAAGGTCAGGTGGCGGCCGCTGGACGAGCGCCGGCGGAGCAAAGACGGGTGGCGGCCGCTGGACGAGCGCCGCCGGAGCAGGGTCAGATGGCGGCCGCTGGACGAGCGCCGCCGGAGCAAGGCCGGGTGGCGGCCGCTGGACGAGCGCCGCCGGAGCAGGGTCGGGTGGCGGCCGCTGGACGTGCGCCGCCGGAGCAAGGACGGGTGGCGGCCGCTGGACGAGCGCCGCCGGAGCATGGTCGGGTGCCGGCCGCTGGACGAGCGCCGCCGGAGCAAGGACGGGTGGCGGCCGCTGGACGAGCGCCGTTGGAGCAAGGACGGGTGGCGGCCGCTGGACGAGCGCCGCCGGAGCAAGGACGGGTGGCGGCCGCTGGACGAGCGCCGCCGGAGAAAGGACGGGTGGCGGCCGCTGGACGAGCGCCGCCGGAGCAAGGACGGGTGGCGGCCGCTGGACGAGCGCCGCCGGAGCAAGGACGGGTGGCGGCCGCTGGACGAGCGCCGCCGGAGCAAGGACGGGTGGTGGCCGCTGGACGAGCGCCGCCGGAGCAAGGACGGGTGGCGGCCGCTGGACGAGCGCCGCCGGTGCGGGAGCCTGGCGCAGCTGCCGAGGAGCCGGAACGGGAGCCTGGCGCAGCTGCCGATTAGCCGGAACGGGAGCTGCAGTCGCTTCCTCAGCCTGCCGCCATTGAGGTGTGGGAGTCGAGGGTATGGGAGTGGAAGAGTGCACAAGGTCTCGGGAAGGTGAACTAGGAAAAATGGCTGGTACTGAACATGGCTTGGGGGGAGGTTTGACTAGACGTGACTTAATAGGATCCGTGGAACAACGTGTGGGAACAGGTGAAAAATCAAGTGATTTGTGAACAGGGGGGAAAAAACGAGGGGGCAAAATTTGACCTTTACTTGGGCGCCTCCGTTGGCCACCACGCGGCGGTCCCGGGTAGATGGCCAAACGGGTGCCCAAGAAAAGGCCCGAGGGAAAGGATTTGGACTCACTGGGGTTGGAAACGTGGAAACGTGACAAAAACTGACGAGGACGGGATAAACTAGGGAAGGAACCAGAAAAATCTAAATCTGTGTCAGAGTCAGAATCCGACAGGAAGTTAACTAAATCAGGGCCATCTTCACAATCAGAAAAATCTGAATCTAAAGAAACATGTGGATGTACAATAGTAGGGCATGGTGAATAACTAGGACAAGTGGGGGGACCCGAGGAAAAGGACAGAAAAGACTGAATGATAGGGCTTACTGGAGGACGGTAGGTATGGATGGCAGGCTGAGGACGGTGGGAGGCAGTTTGGGGGCGTCCAGGGTGACGCCATGTTCTTCCCGCTGGGTCCTGTTCTGGTCGGTTCATTCTGTCATGAACATGGTTAGGGCGACGGCGAGGAACGCAAGGCAAGAACATGGTGGACCCAATTGCAGGGAAGCAGGGAGGCAAGGCAGGAGTGCGGGAATCTCAAAATAATAATATTTAATCACAATGATAAAACAACAGGCGACTATGACAAAAACAACTGGCGACTATGACAAAAACAACTGGCGACTATGACATGGCAAGACATGTGACAACGACAATGAACCGACAAGGACTGAAAGAACCCAGGGAACTAAATACAAACAAATTGACGAGACAACGAGGAACACCTGGACAAGACACGAGTGGCTGGAGAGAGCTGATTGGTCGACACAAAATAGACGAGAACAGGTGGACACAACAACCTAATGAGCACACGACAAACATGGAACACAGGAAAACTTGGAACAAAACTAAACACAACCCAAACCCAAAACACAGACCATGACAACTTCACACCTTTTCCCATTTTGAACTGTCATACAAGTGTATAAATAAACTACTCTGGTAAAACAACAACTTAGCCTGATGTGGTATGCTTTGGATCAGGATTTGTCTTGAATAAACTTACAAAACAACAAATTTTGTACTCACCCTTAACTTTGATGACACTTGGCAGACAATTGCAGTGGCAGGATTTCTCTGTATGCCTCGGAAGTCAGTCTCTTCAGCAAAATAACTTACTTTGCCGCATCATTCTTCATTATTATTGAGGTCAACGGAACCATATTGTACTGAGCAGGCAGGACGGGTAGTACCAGCTTCTTTATGCTTTCATAAGTTCTATTCCTGCTTCCATGGCTATCATCGCACTTTTCCACTTTGTCATCACGGTCATCCCTTCTGTTTTTGGATCATGAAACAGAAAAAAGACAAAATTAAATTTGAAGTTATTCCTTAAAACCATGTACCATATTTAAAGCCGGGCGAGTTACGCCACCATTTGTGAATGGATTGTGGATGCTTGGGCTAACGTGTCTGCTTGCACTGTTGTTCGAGCTTTCGCACGGCAACGAGACTGACTCGAACCTGGCGTGTTTGATTGAGAACTTGCCCAGCTGTTCATTTCGGATACAGAAGATGAGGACTTGGATGGATTTGTGGATGAGGATTGATAAAAAAATAACGTGAGTACATTGTTAAATACTTCAATAAAGTACAACCGAACTCAGTTTTCCTGCCGCCTTTTTAAAAACATTGTTTTAGCGTGCATGCATGCTACTGTATGTTTTAAGCTAGCGTATGTTTTACCATGCCTGCACCCAATAATACGGTGCGCCTTATGTATGTGTTCAATACAGAAATAGACCCTATGGTCGTGAAAATACGGTACTTATAAAGACAACTGAGAAAGACTGAACACAAATGTCCCCAAAAAGAAAATAGTATTCTGCAGATTACAAGCTGCAAATAGTGAATTATGCAATCGAAAATGGTAATCGAGCAGCAGGAAGAAAGTTTGGAGTGAGTGAGAAACTTGTGTGGGACTGGCAAAAAGCGGAGGATACACTAACTGCAATGAAGAAGAAGAAAAAAAAGTTAATCGCAGGCTAAAAGCCAGATGGCCACAGTTAGAGGAACAAGTTCACAAATGGGTACTTTTGAACAATGTGCTGCCGGGAGAGGCTTGTCATTGGTGCAGTTATGTCTCCATGCCCAGGTAGATGCCAAGACAATGAACATAAATGACTTTGCAGGAGGACCTGCTTGGGGTAACCACTTCATGCAACGCAACCGCCTCTCTATCAGAGTACGGACAATGATGTCCCGAAAACTGCCCTCAGACTTCTAAGACAAGGTCGCCAGTTTCCGTGAGTTTCTTAAAAAGCAAGTAATTGAGCACAACGTGACAATTACAATCATATTAACACTTTTCACATCCCTATTTGCCGAAGTGTCGCAGGGAAAGGGCAAAAGAGTGTGAGTATACTGACGACTTGTCATGAAAAATCCCACTTCACAGTGGTGCTGGCATGTTGTGGAGATGCATCAAAATTGCCGATGATCATTTTTAAACCAAAAACCATGCCAAAAATCCAATGCCCCTGAGTTGTCGTGGCTGTGAATGAGACAGGGTGGAAGGATCAAGAAATGATGAACTTTTGGCTTACAAAGTGCTACACTAAGCGTCCGGAAGGCTTCTTTAGAACATGCAAAGCCCTGCTTGTGATGGACAGTAAGCCAGCACACATGACGCCAGCGTTCAAAGGTAAATTCAAGGTTTTCAACTCCATCCCTGCCATCATCCCTGGAGGCTTAATCAAAGTACTCTGGCCACTTGACATCTCAGTGAACCGGAGCTTTAAGGCAGTCTTGCATCACCTGTGGGAGCAATGGATGATGGATGGAGAACACAGCTTCACGGCAACCGGGAGGATGCGCCATGCAACTTTCCTGTAAGTCACTGGATGGATCGACAAAGCATGGACTTCAGTGACCACCGAATCCATGCTGTCGGGATTCAGAAAGGCCGGAATAATTCTAACTGGAACTGATGCTGAGTCTGACGACATCCACACAGAAGAGGAAGTGGCGAACTGTTGGCGGAGTTCTCAGAAGTGACACAGACGATGAAGAATGAAGTGGATTTGGTGATTTTTAATGTGATCGAGAGTTTGGTAAACTTATGTTGTTTATATTATCTGAGTTATCTGAGTAACTGTTAAAAACAGTATGTTACGTTAACATACTAGACACCTACTGTATTCAGCTTGTTTCTATTCTATTGTTATTACTAAAACTTGCCTTTCAAGATTAAATGTCTGTTCTTGGTCTCAGACAGACCCAAAAATGCGATTTATTGTATTGTTGACATATATATATTTTTATTCTTCCATTATGCATTTTTTTTGGCTGGTGCAACTTATACTACCTATAGTCCGCAAAATATGGTACATACAATATACATAAATACAGAGTTTTTTTTTTTGGAAGGCCCTTGATATAAACCATTTAAAAAATTATATCATTTATTGGTATAGGCTTATCAGTTATCGGTGCGGTGGAAATAAACAGTTATCGTGAATCCCTACAAATGGCCCATACAATGATGATGTGATAGCAAAAATCCACGGCAGGGCTTGGATTGAATAGAATTAGAAAGAATTAAACACTTTTTGTCACACTTTCTCATTCAATTCAATGCAAATTGTGCTGCTGCCCGCCTTGGCGATCTGGGGGCAGTATAAGACAGACAGACGAATGTAAATCACTGTAAATGTCTGTCTGTATAGTATACACCTCACAGCTGCTGTCATTTCTCTCCTCCTAAAGAATATATGTATGTGAGTAATGTTATAGTGAATGTATAGTTTTATTATACCGTTTGTCTTCAAATATCAGTTGCTTAAAGGGTTCTATGTATATGCATTTCCCATTATGTGTTAGCTCAAGTTTGAGCTCGCAAGTCAAAGCTAAAAATCGGCCAAAGGATGGCTTGTATCTCGAAAAACTTGGTAAAAAATTGCTAAAATTCCTAAATGGTAAATGTCATACGTTGAATCTGGAATTTGACAGTTATCTTGCATGTTGAATTTAAATCTATGTCGTTTCTACGTAGAGCCCCGCCTCCCCACCCCGCAACCCCCAAAAAACACAACAACCTCAAACATGGTTAAAAAATTTTGAACTGTAGGGATGGGTGGATGGGTGGATGGATGGATGAATGGATGAAGGGATGAATGGATGGATAGACAGAAGGATAGATGGAGAGCTGGACAGAGAGACAGACAGACAGACATGAATACGAGTTTAAAAAAAATTCTCAACGGGCAAAGAATTGTGTACATTTATTCAAGACAAACAATCGCTATCAGAAAACTGTAATTGGAAGGAATGTAACATTTAAGTAACATTGCGATGAGTTATACAAGTATATCGACAAGTTATCCACTGTATCATAAAACTAAACTAAAACTACTCATAGAGAGAAAACAGGAAGGTGCTTTCTAACAACCTGTGACCGTGTGGCATTTTTTAGGTATTGTTGAAATTAATAAAGTCTAAGATGATGGGAGGCGCCATAAGATCAGAATCAGTTTTATTGGCCAAGTATGTTACAAGACACACAAGGAATTTGTCTCCAGTAGTTGGAGCCACTCTAGTATGACAACATCCAGCCACGATGGCAAAATATACATTTAGGACATAAAAAAACACAAATATGGAGAGTCATTGACCAATGAAAGTGTTCCACTAGTTTTGTGCTGCTGATATAGTGGCAATTCTGCAAATGATGTGATAAGTCCTCAAGCAATTTAGAGCAATTTAAAGTGACTTATAGTGCAATGATCTGGTACAGTGACGATTGTGCAAATGGTGCAGAGTTCTCAAACACATAAGTGGGCAGTAGTAATCAACAACAGTGTGCAAATAGTGCAGCGTGATAAGACAGTGAGTGTATGGTGTAGAAGTGTCCCGACAGAGATGTGAAAATGGCAGCTGTTACAGTGAAATTGTAAGTCAACTGTTCAGAATCAGAATCATCTTTATTTGCCAAGTATGTCCAAAAAACACACAAGGAATTTGTCTCCGGTAGTTGGAGCCGCTCTAGTACGACAACAGACAGTCAATTGACAGAGAACACTTTTGTGAAATCAGAATCAGAATCAGAATCATCTTTATTTGCCATGTATGTCCAAAAAACACACAAGGAATTTGTTTCCGGTAGTTGGAGCCACTCTAGTACGACAACACTTTTGAGACATAAAGACATTGACAAAAAAAAAACAGTCACTGAGCAGTAAAGGGTTGCTAGTTATCTGGTAATGCCAGTACATTTTTTTTTTTTTGACAATTGACTCCTCTAGCACTTAGAGAAGTTTGAATGACAAATATTGCAATAGTCCGGTGGAATGACCATTGTGCAAAGGGCGCCGAGACTTCAAGGAGTGTATGTGGTTTAAAGTGATGAGTAGTAGTAGTAATCTGGAACAATGTTGGTTGTGCAAATGTTGCAGATACTCCTCAATCAGTGTGCAAATGGAGCAGATGCTACTCTGGCATGAGTTGCCAGTATCGGTCAAGAACAGATATGCAAATAGTGCAGCGTGGCGAGACAACTACAGTGAGTGCACGAGTAGTGTATAATTGGCCCCACAGAAGTGTGACAACGAACTCAAGTCAAAAAATTGCCAGCATGTTGTAATGGAATTGTAGGTTAGGTGTTTAAGAAGTTGATCGCAAGAGGGAAGAAGCTGTTGGAATGTCTGCTAGTTCTAGTTTGCATTGATCGGTAGCGCCTACCTGAGGGAAGGAGCTGGAAGAGCTGGTGACCGGGGTGCGGAGGGTCCGAGAGGATTTTGCATGCTCTTGTCTTAGTTCTGGCAGCGTGCAAGTCCTCAAGGGTGGGTAGGGGGGTACCGACAATCCTTTCAGCAGTTTTGATTGTCCGTTGCAGAGTTGGGAGTCGGAGAGTCGGAGTTTGTCCTTTTTCGTAGCAGCACCAAACCAGACTGTGATGGAAGAACACAGGACTGATTTGATGACCGCTGTGTAGAACTGCCTCAGCAGCTCCGGTGGCAGGCCGTGCTTTCTCAGAAGCCGCAGGCTTTTTGAGGACGGAATTGATGTTGGTCGCCCACTTCAGGTCCTGAGAGATTGTAATTCCCAGGAACTTGAAGGTCTCGACGGCTGACACAAGGCAGCTGGACAACGTGAGGGGCAGCTGTGGTGAAGGATGCCTCCTGAAGTCCACGATCATCTCTACAGTCTTGAGCGTGTTCAGCTCCAGGTTGTGTCGGCCACACCACAGCTCCAGCCGCTCCGCTTCCTGTCGATATCCAGACTCGTCACCGTCCTTGATGAGGCCGATGACAGTGGTGTCATATGCAAACTTCAGGAGTTTGACAGTCGGGTGCGCTGAGGTGCAGTCGTTTGTGTAGAGAGAGAAGAGCAGCGGAGAGAGGACACAACCTTGGGGCGCCCCAGTGCTGATGCTACGTGTGGATGAGGTGGCCTCCCCTTGCCTCACCTGCTGTGTCCTGCCCGTCAGGAAGCTGTAAATCCACTGGCAGATGGCAGGTGAGACGCTGAGCTGGAGAAGCTTGGATGAAAGGAGTTCAGGGATGATCGTGTTGAATGCTGAGCTGAAGTCCACGAACGGGATCCTCGCGTAGGTCCCTGCACTGTTGAGGTGTTCTAGGATGAAGTGCAGTCCCATGTTGACTGCATCATCCGCAGACTGTGGATCCTGTTTGCTCGGTAGGCAAACTGCAGGGGGTCCAACGGGTAACCTGTAACGCTCTCGAGATGGTCCAGCACGAGACGTTCAAAGGACTTCATGACCACAGATGTCAAGGCGACAGGCCTGTAGTCATTTAGACCCGAGATTGCAGGTTTCTTGGGGACTGGAATGCTGCTCCGCGCAGACTTTGAGGCAGGATGGGGACACATAGTCTGGGCCTGCCGCCTTGTTAATCTTTTTTTGTTTGAAGATGCGTCTCACATCCTGTTCATGGATGGTTAACGCAGAAGTTAGAGGTATGATTGTGGTCGGGGGTGCGGCCGGATGGGTGTGGGGTGTGAAAGTGTCCTTATCAAATCTGCAGTAGAAGGTATTCAAGTTGTTGGCTAGTGTGATATTGTTCTCAGCTTGGGGGGGATCGTCGCTTGTAATTAGTCAGTGATTGAAATGCATGCCAGAGTGATTTAGAGTCATTAGCGCTAAACTGTTTTTCCAGCTTTGCTGCATAGTTCCTCTTTGCAATGTTAATTTCTTTAGTCAGCTGTTTTCTAGCTCGATTATACAGGGCCCTGTCCCCGCTCTGATATGCGTCCTCCTTAGCTTGGCGAAGCTGCTTAAGTTGAGCAGTGAACCACGGCTTGTTGTTGTTGAATGTGTGAAATGACTTTGTTGGTACACACACATCTTCACAGAAACTGATATAGGATGTATCAGTGTCAGTATATTCAACCAGGCTGCCAGCTGAATTTTCAGACACTAAGCAGCTTTGAAGTTCCATCTTTGCTTCATTGGCCCACTTTTTCACTGTTTTCACTGTAGGCTTCGCGCATTTAAGTTATTGCCTTTACGTCGGTATTAAGTGAATTAAGCAGTGATCAGATGAGCCCAGGGCTGCACGAGGTATAGCACGGTATGCGTTTTTTAGCGTCGTGTAGCAGTGGTCTAAAATGTTATTATCCCTGGTAGAACAGTCGATGTGCTGCTTGTATTTAGGGAGTTCATGGTTGAGTTTAGCTTTGTTAAAGACCCCGAGAATAATGAGGGGTGAGTCCGGGTGTTTTTTTTCAATGTCGTTGACTTGTTTGGCGAGCGTTAGCAGTGCAGCGTTCGTGTTAGCTTGAGGCGGAATGTAGACGCCAGCCAGGATGAATGATACGAACTCACGCGGCGAGTAGAATGGCTTACAGTTCAAAAACAGCGACTCCAAATGCGGGCTGCAGTGTGTGCTGAGCTCCGTGACGTCCATACACCATTTTTCGTTGATATAGAAGCATATCCCGCCGCCTTTTGTTTTCCCCGATGATTCCATGTCGTGGTCTGCCCTGTGAAGATGGAAGCTGGGAACCATGACGGCTCCATCGGGTACAGCGTCGCAAAGCCAGGTCTCCGTAAACCACATGGTGGCGGAATGTCCGAAGTCTTTACTGGTCTTTAACAGAAGATGAAGCTCGTCCATTTTGTTGGGTAGGGAGCATACATTCGCGAGGTGGATAGACGGGAACGCCAATCTGTGTCCTCTCTTGCGGAGTTTCACCTGTATGCCGGCACACTTCCCTCTGTGGCGCCGCCTTCGCCTCCATGCGCCGAAAACTGTGGACGCCGCTCCGGTAAGTAACTCGGGGAAAAAACTGAGCGGATTTGCGAAAGTTGGTGAAAGAGAGTCTGGAGTAGCCTCCTTGATGGTAAGACTACTCTTGTGTAAGTGAGTCGTGTAGGTAATGTCACCAAAGACAAACGAAAAACACAAAAACAAAAACAATACTTTACAGCGCGTTACCGAGGCGATCACACTGGTAGGCGCCATCTGTTTCAGAAGTTAATGGCAAGAAGAAGCTGTTGGAATGTCTGTTGGTTCTGGTGTGCATTCTTTGATGGCTACTACCTGAGGGAAGGAGCTGGAATAGATGTGTAAAGAATCACAACTATCAGGGCAAAGACCACAGAGCCAGGCCCGTCCTGCCCCTTAATCCACTCAGCTAACGCCCAACCTTCGTTTGGTAAGCCCACAAGCCGGCAGGATGTCTTTTTTTTTTTTTTTTTTTACTAACATGAATACTTAAGATAAGTTCTCCTTCCCGCCTAAAATCCATGAACAAAGACTTCACAGTGAAGAGGGACTACAGATTGCCCCAAGAAGGTCTGGGTTGTTTCCGAGTGACCCACTGCTCGGCTGGAGGAGGAAGGATAATTGATGACTGTTCAACACAGAAGAATCCCCCCAAAAACCCACTTAGCAGACACAAACCCTCAAAACAAAACAAGCGGTCACTTCTCATTGATGGAAAACGGACATCCCCCAGTGGTGACCAAAAATACTGCAAGATGGACTCCTTGTGACTCTAACCCGGGTATTATATATATTGAGAATGAACAATAAAATTAAGGAAATGTCATGCCTGTACAAACGTGTACAAGTCTGCATGAGTACCCTGATTGTACGCCTTGATTTCTGTGTCATCAATATATTGATTCTGCAAGTTTTGCGATGAGTCTGTTCATGAGGACTGTGCCATAGTGTTACAAGCACAAAATATATGAAATAATGCCACACAGGACAGATGAAATAGTATTGTGTCAGAAAGTATTTTTTTAACTGCTAAAACCAAGATTGAAACAAGTTAATTCTTATACAGTACTTAATCTCTGCTTGAGACAGTTTCAAAGTTGGGAACCATTCTGAATGGAAAGGGGAGTCCGCCAGTGATGAGGGTGCGCCTGCATGATGAAGAAACTTTCAGAAGAAATCCGAGACAGAGGCGTGATCTATTTCGCCCGCCATTCAGAGGTATACAGATAAACCCTTTTCTTTATTTCGCTCTCTTACTCCCTGGCTCTGATCCTGCGCTCTCACCCTACCTGACCACTCTCGGCTCTGGACATATCTCTCCCCCCCCCCCCCCCCTTTTTTTTTTTTTTTCTTATCTCCATGTGGTTCACCACGACGAGAAAGGCTCAGTCCGGCGTTAAGGCTGCAGCTCTTTAACTTTAACTCTTTAACAGAACTTTAACAAAGCTAAACTCAACCACGAACTCCCTAAATAGAAGCATCACATTGCACATCATACCATTTTAGACCACCAAGAGGATTTTGCGTGCTTTTGTCTTGGTTCTGGCAGCATGCAAGTCCTCAAGGCTGGGTGGGGGGGTACAACGATTTTTTCGGCAGTCTTGATTCTCCGTTGCAGTCGGAGTTCATCCTTTTTTGTGGCAACACCAAACCAGACTGTGATGGATGAACGCAGGATTTATTGAATGACTGCTGTGTAGAACTGCCTCAACAGGTCCTTTGGCAGGCTGTGCTTCCTCAGATGCCACAGGAAGTTCATCCTCTGCTGGGCCTTTTTGAGGATGGAGTTGATGTTCGTCTCCCACTTCAAGTCCTTACAGACTGTAATTCCCAGGAACATGAAGGTCTCGATGGTTGACACAGGGCAGTTGGACAGCGTGAGGGGCAGCTGTGGCAAGGGATGCTTTAAAGTCCACGATCAACTCGACAGTCTTGAGCGTGTTCAGCTCCAGGTTGTGTTGGCCACACCAGAGCTCCAGCTCCTCCACTTCCTGTGGATATCCAGACTCGTCACAGTCTTTGATGAGGCAGATAACTGTGGTGTCGTCTGCAAACTTCTGGACTTTGACAGCTGGGTGCATTGAGTCGTTTGTGTAGTGGGAGAAGAGCAGTGGGGAGAGGACATATCCTTGTGGAACACCGGTGCTGATGGTGCGTGTGGATGAGGTGGTGTCCCCTAGACTTACCTGATGTGTCCTGCCCATCAGGAAGCTGGAAATCCACTGGCAGATGGCATTCGAGACGCTGAGCTGGAGAAGCTTGGAGGAGAGAAGTTCCGGGATGATGTTATTGTACGTAGAGCTGAAGTGCACGAAGAGGATCCTTGCATAAGACCCCGCGCTGTCAAGGTGTTCTAGGATGAAGTGCAGTCCCATATTGACTGCATCATCCACAGACCTGTTTGTTTGGTAGGCAGACTGCAGGAGGTCCAGCAGGGGACCTGTGAAGCTTTTGAGGTGGTCCAGCACAATGCTTGCTTGCTCCTTGATGCACTTTCAAGATAATTGAGACGCTCCTTAATTTGACGGTGCATGAGAACAACTTCTGTTGGCCTTCAGTGTTTCGAGGAGCAAGGAGCTAGGAAAGTTGCAATTATGAGACTTTTGAGATGAGCCCATAGATTTGGAGTCCGGAGCACTGCAAAATAAATAAATGCAACTTTGGCGGTCAGATGATAGCGTTTTCTAAAATCACAATTTTGATCTAAAAACGATAAATCGTTCAGCTCTGTTGTCAATGACAGTAGAGCAGCATCACACTCTCCTGCAGACCTCCCCATGAAAAAAACAAAACGTAAAACACGTGAAAACACGTTCTTGGCACTGAACGCTCAGATTCTAAAAGATGTTAATACATCCGTAGCATTCAAAAAGTTAATACTTTAAGCTTTTAACTTTTTTTACTGAACAAATTAAAAGTGAAACAACACAGAATCACTCCTACACACACAACAAAATATAAATTAATATATGTAAGCAAAGAGAAAAAAATCAGCATCCAGATAACTTGTCTATAGTTCTGATTGGCATGGAGAAACACCTCCTGCCTCAGCTTTGAGGAGCTGATTTCTTCTGTTGGGAATTATCCGCCTTGGTTTGGCAAAGATTGAATGAAAGCCTCCAGCATCAGCAGCAATAGTTGCATTAGATGCACTTGCACCTTCATTAAAGGTCAGATGACAAAGATGTTATGGGGTCAGTTAAAATTCATATTTGCATTGTTTATATGTTTTGTAATACATGCACGTAACTTCCAGCAAGTTTTCAACTATAGTTCAGCTAAAAAATTGGTTTTTATTACACGTATTTAGCACTCCCCAAACATACCCGAAGCTCAAGACACCGGGGTGTGGTTACTCTATCCACGCAAGGGCTACCAGAAGTGACGTTGCAATTGACAAACACAGTATACGCAATGGCGAGCAACGTGTTGGAATATAAGGAGGAGAATTTCGACGTACAGAAGCACCCAACTGAACTTGGCATCATCAAAACGTACGTTTGAGCCGATCAGGAGGTCGGAACCTGACAGTGACAACGACGAGCAGCCAAGTAGCAGCTGTACAACAGAAAAAGATGCTCGATGTGACAGTATATCAAAAGCATGTCTTTTTATACAGTCATGGCTTGAAATAATGGCACCCTTGGAGTGCCAATATTTTTTAGCACGACAATACGTATTATATATTCATATATGTTTCAGTGACACGGCACAAGCTTTTACATAGTATGCAGTATTCCTTTATATTGTGTATCCCTCGTTCGAGTACCGTTATAACACGCCACACAGAAAGTCTTTGCCTTGTTTGTTGTCTTGTCATATAAGCAAAAGTACAGACGAGTCTTTTTTTCCTATTGCCCAATGCATAGTAACCATAATAGAGTCGTAGGTATATACAAGGAAATCCTCACCTCTTGTCTGCGTCGTTTCGCCACGGCACCGTGGCGGCTGCGGGATTTAGTTCTCTTGCTGGCGGTTGAGGTCCAGATGGCCGTAGGAAAAATAGTTGGCACTGCAGCTGGTTTCAGCCTTTACCTCTGTATCTAATGCTTTCTGCTAAGTCTTTCTCAAAACACGTCGGTTCGAAGCGATCAGCGCAGAGTTTGGAATGCATGCTTGGCACCCATAGCTGACCACATTTTCTCCCCCTGTCAATTGACTTTCCCTATCCACTGGTATTTGTTTTTCACTTAGAAAGCCAAAAAAAAACTCTTGCCACTGCCTGAACCATTTGTAAAGCCAAATGCCACACAATAAACCATCGTGACATCGCTAAATCATACGACAACAAATATACAAGGACGGGAACAACAGCATGGAACAATAGCACACAACAGTGTTACGTCACAGCGCCGGATAAAACCGAAGATCGGAAGGTGCTGGATGCAAAAAGCAGAAGGCACATTCTGCATCATGTTTATCGATTTAACTGCTCTATATCCGCTATATAATCACTTCGAAATGGCAGATGTGGTTTGTATATCCATCCATCCATTTTCTGAGCCGCTTCTCCTCACTAGGGTCGCGGGCGTGCTGGAGCCTATCCCAGCTGTCATCGGGAAGGAGGCGGGGTACACCCTGAACTGGTTGCCAGCCAATCGCAGGGCACATACAAACAAACAACCATTCGCACTCACAGTCACACCTACGGGCAATTTAGAGTCTCCAATTAATGCATGTTTTTGGGATGTGGGAGGAAACCGGAGTGCCCGGAGAAAACCCACGCAGGCACGGGGGAGAACATGCAAACTCCATACAGGCGGGACCGTGGATTGAACCCGGGTCCTCAGAATTGTGAGGCTGACGCTCTAACCAGTCGTCCACCGTGCCGCCGGTTTGTATAGAGTTATCAAGAAAATTTTGAACATCTTTGTCCTCTGACCTTGAATATCTTGTTCAATTGCTTGCCTTTATTCTTCCCATTGGACAGATGTGTGCTTATGAGGGTTGTTTGTGGAGGCAGATTGATAAGAGATTTGTTTTTCTTGCAGATTCTACATTCTGCCTTCGTATTGTCAATTAAATTGAAATTGTTCCAGATTTTACTCCTGTCACTAATTTTCTTAACGATCATATTCCTTACCAGCGTTTGGTCTGGTCTCCCTGGTCCCAATCAGAATCCTGTCCACAAGAAACGTTTCGTTCACGACTGACACATCACGAATGCTAACACAAATTTTGACAGTGACTGAATAAATTGTACTTTTTAGGGTACTGCAACTTCCATTGAGGTGTCTTGTCTGCTCTACAAGTCACAATGTGACAATGCATTCACCATGCTGATTTACTTGAAAGACTGAAATTCCACACAAATGGCTGAGGTGACGGAGGTCAAATTGTAACATGGTCCTTGTCACCTCCTGACTGTCCAAAACCTTTAATCCAGCTTTAAGATTTCAGTGATCCCCACCGCCCACCCACACCCCTCTACCTATTGAATGATTGTTGGGGTCAAAATGTAATATTTTTTTTGTCAGTGCCCAACCAGTACCAACTTTGAACAAAGCTTTTTTTTTTTTTCCTTCACTGCATCACATCTTTGTTGGCTATGTCAGTGAAGGTTATTTTAATAGTATTTTATTAATATAACTTTTCCATAGCACGCCAGCACTCCTAAAGCGGTCATACAATATTTCGTCAGTTGTCAAATAATATGCAGAGGATATAAAATAGGCTGACCTCAGGATTGATTTTTTTTTTTTTTTTTTTTTAACCAGATCAACAGACACACAAAAATGTTATACAACCAGAGAAAAGGATATCATCCTGATCAGAATCTCACTCAAGGTGAAGAGAAAGGGCGTTTCAGGGAGAACAAGCCAAAGCTCCACACTGGTAGCTGGTCAATTCTCCTAATTGCTTCTTTGCCATAGTCCAGCTTGTGTGTAAATCATGAGGAAAAATCAATAGTTTCACAACAGCTTCATTTGGTACATAATGTGAGTAGAATTCACTTGGAGTAAAAATCACCCTAGTGTTAGCTTGTCAATCAACTGGAATCAATCAGGAAATATACTGTGAAATAATTGAGGGCTGCAGCTGTACACTGTAACTAGCAACGTGACAAGATTTCCCCAAAATTACAGTCTGTCAAAATGCTGAGTCTGATTGGGATGGCCACTTCAACCTGAGTACAACGTACTAAGAACTTTGAAAATCGCATGGTGGGTCCCGGAGAAATTGAGTTTTTGTGTTGGAATCAATGGCCTTTTGCGGGAACAACGTCATTATACAACATACACTGTATCTCCCCGGACCTTTTGCAACGTCTGTTACTCAGGGAACCTCTTTTCCAATTGGCTGACAAGTTATAGTTAAAAATATCACCAATAGGATTGTGCGTAAAACAACTTAAATACTATAGCACAGATGGAGCATAATTCGTGAGAAGAGCAGTGTGAACAACAGAATAGGTCATTTAGTAATCAATCAATCAAGTAATCAATTGCTTTCAGAGCTGTCAAATATTATGGAACGGCCATATTTTGTTCGGGAAATTACTGAACCTTGACTCGTTACGGCCATAACACTGATTGTTCCGGATATTGGAAAAAAAAAAATCCAACGTCTGACATTACCGGCGCGTCCAGGTTGAAGAGCCGCTTGGTGCACGCAAATTCACTACGATCCGCGGCTGCCAAGCCGCAGTGGCGAAAGTTCTCTTTGCGTCCAGTGTCAACACATTGTAAGTCACTGACCGTCGCCTCCATGGTAGCGCTAAGCTATAGGAAACTTAAATATGTAATATAAATAGCATGCAAGAGAAGACCTGTACAAGAAGTACATTGCACAAAATAGAAACCACAACTATTGTCCATACATAAACTCGCAAATTCAATCTATCAGCAATGCTATTTGTTTGTTTACAAAATAGAGTGTTGAGTTTTAATTTTGACCTTTGAAATCTGATTAATTAATCTGATATTAATCGAATTTACTCCGACCATTACAAGGTTGATGTAATAAAAACATTAAAATGACAAATATTGAAGCCATAATTTATTAACGTTTACGATTATGACTATCCCACGGTTATTGACAACATTTTGAAAATATGGAAATTCAGACAAATTTGGATGAATTGTTGTGGAAATGAATTTCTATTGGTTGACAGCTCTGTGGTTTTTCTGGAATTTATTTGTTATGAAGGATTTTAGAGGGTTTTTGTTTTTATTTTTTTAAATGCAATTCCACAAACTCGGCCAGGCAAGAGCAGACACTATGATGGTCCAATCCAGTCAGTCAGGCAGGGAAATTTTATTTGATATTTTTTTTAAAACTTCTCTTCACAAATAAATATTTGCAATGTACATTTGTTTTTTGTTTTTTTCCTGCAAACATATTTAACAAATACTTCACAATGCTGTATTTGAAGCTGACTAAGAGCTGTCCACAAAGTCATGTATTTTTTTATTTATTGAACCTTGTCCAGGTAAGGCATTTGCTATGACAACCTGGATGCAGACAGCAGAGTAAAACAAAGCAAAATAGAAGCAAATACATATACTTGTACAAACTGTATCATGTGATATATCCATCCATCCATTTTCTGAGCCGCTTCTCCTCACTAGGGTCGCAGGCGTGCTGAAGCCTATCCCAGCTATCAGTGGGCAGGAGGCGGGGTACACCCTGAACTGGTTGCCAGCCAATCACAGGGCACATACAAACAAACAACCATTCGCGCTCACAGTCACACCTACAGGCAATTTAGAGTCTCCAATTCATGCATGTTTTTGGGATGTGGGAGGAAACCGGAGTGCCCGGAGAAAACCCACACAGGCACGGGGAGAACATGCAAACTCCACACAGGCGGGGCCGGGGATTGAACCCCGGTCCTCAGAACTGTGAGGCCGACGCTCTAACCGGTCGTCCACTGTGCCGCTCATGTGATATCGTAACGAGTTAAATATTACATGAGATCATAGCACATGGTGAATGAAAGGTCCATAAAAGGCATGTGAGCGAATGTTCTCTAAAGCTGGAGAACTTGAATGAATACAAATGTAATCGCCTGAATGCCAAGACATTAGAAAAACTTGTCTTTATCAATAAATACATATTTAAATAAATGTAGGAAACTTGCAGATGACTACAAATGTGATTTTTTTGTTCTCAAATTTTAAGTGGAACTGTGTAAGGCTTCAGGCTCATGTCTCTATTGCATTTTCTAGCTGATAAATCACATCTATAGTCATCAGCAAGCTTCTGTTGCACAATCTATTTAGGTATGTCATCTCAATAAAATAGAATAACTATATTCTAATTTATTGAAATGTACCTGTATATAATAAAAATCCCTAACTCAAGGACTGTCTGCATTCAGATTGGCATTGCAAATGTGAATCAGTTCTCAATTGCCTCACCTGGAAAAGGTTTGGTTTTAAAGGTATCGAAAATATTTGAGATTTAGATTAAGATATAAAATAATTATCTAAATCTAAAGAATAAGAAAAAAATAGAATCAGTCTAGCTACCCTTCAGAAAGGTAAATCAGAAGGGGGACTTGACACACCCAACTTCATTAAATGGTTTCATCCTAGTTCTTGGCTGGAACTAGAACAGATAGACTACAATAGCACCAAACCTTCAGACCTCCCATTTATGAGCACAAGTCTCAAACACCACAATTGTTTCAAAAATCCGATTATTCCTGCCACTTTATCATCTTGGTGGAAAAGTCTAGAAACCACGCAATCATTCCTCTCCAATCTGCCAGAATCACCATTTTGAGATTAACAAAATACCCCTTTACTGCAGCACATGGGAACAAAGTGGAATTGACCGCCGACATCCCTTTTTCAAAAACAACGCATTCATGTCACGTGAAAGCTTATTCCAAGAATTTCAATTCTGAGGTGGTAACGTCCTTCAAAACTACAAAGTTAGAACAAAAATCCCAAAAAGATTCTCAACACATGCAAATCCTTTAGAGCTACCCGTTTTTGTTCAGAAAATAGTAGAACTACTCCCACAAAACAAAAAAACTCCTTTAAAAAGTATACAAATTAATCTCAAGTACTACTGTAATTCAATACACTTACCAATCGCTTCTGGTCACGAGTTACACAGAAAGATTTCTCGGTTTTGAACTGTAGGATTCCGATTTCTCCTAATCTTTGTCTGCTGGGTGATTTAAACGGTATCGATCTACCAAATAAACATGCTCAACCAATACTTGTAATTATAGCTATTGCTAAAAAAACAGTACTGTTAAACTGGAAAAATAAACACGCTATCAACATTAACCAATGGCAAAATCTTGTCGTAGAGCAGGGGTGTCAAACTCTTTTTTGTCTCGCCGTATTGTAGTTATGATTTCTCTCAGAGGGCCGTTATAAATGTTTAATCACCAAAACATATTCAAATTACACAACAAATTGAGGGATAACTAGTTTTGGAATCAGATGACAAGGATAATAGTTTGTTCAATTATTGTTTAAGTTACTGTAGAAGAAGGGTTTGGTAACAGGAAAATGCAATATATCACCATTATTGTTTATTATTATGACAATTTGGAATTTGGGTACATCCACATAAACAAACAACCATTCGCACTCACATTAACACCTACGGGCAATTTAGAGTCTTCAATTAACCTACCATGCATGTTTTGGGGATGTGGGAAGAAACCGGAGTGCCCGGAGAAAACCCACGAAGGCAGAACATGCAAACTCCATACAGGCGGGCCAGGGATTGAACCCCGGTCCTCAGAACTGTGAGGCAGACGCTCTAACCAGTCTTCCACCGTGAAGTAAAATCACGGAAGTTGACGAGCATAATTTGCTTTTGCGGGCCACATAAAATGATGTGGCGGGCCTTGAGTTGGACACCTATGTCGTAGAGTATAAAACACTAGAAAATATCTCTGCCAAATGTAATAGCAAATGTATCACTTTAAGAAAAGTTGGTCACCTTTCACTAAAATGGTAAACCTTGAAGCTTGATTCTGTTTGCCTGGAAAAGAATGTCATACAGAAATGTAATGTGTAATGTAAATGCAATGTCATGTGACCAAATCATATCTTGACATTTTAAACCCCTGTGCACGCCATAGGGTCACTTGCATGTACTTGAAACCCCTATCCTTCTGGATCTGCGAGGTGGGCCTCTTGGGTCTGGTTGTGTCCGTATTGCCCTCCTGGGGGATGCCGGTTGCTCTCCGTCCCTGGGTGCCGGGGAGGTGCCCGCTGGCACACTCCAGGGGTCTTGTCCTGGTCTCCGGGTGGGGGCTTGGGGGCTGTGTTGCTGCATCCCGGGTCTGTGCCCTCCTCTTCCCTCTCCCCAGGGTGGACCGCCGTGGTCGTCGCCCCTCTCTCCCTCTGACTGTGTGGGGTCCCCGGATGACTTTGGGCTCATGGTAGGTTTTCAGCACCTCCTGCCTCGGTCAAGCCCACCTTCTGTGCCCTGTTCTGGTCACTGGCTATGGTCAGTTTGGGGGGCGGAATTAGCTGTAGGGTGGGGATGGGCTTCCCCCTTTTTCTCTGTGGTCTTCCAGCCAGTCGGGCCAGGCTGGACCCGCAGGAGTCTAGCATCTTATGTCACAGACTCTGCACATTTGTAATAGTCACACTATACATACACATCCCGCACATCGGGCACACTCACATCTCATTCAGGGTCCCCTGACGGACTCGCACTAGGCTTGGTGGGGCGGGTGCTGACACTTCTGTGCTGGTTTCCGGTCTGGTCCTGGTCTCCCTTGGTCCTGGGGGGGGTTGGTGGCGTCCCCCTGATTGGGTCCCCTGCTGGACAGGCTCGCTGGCTTGGCCCCCCCTTGTGGGTGGAGGTGGCTGGTCCCACCCTTCCTCAATGTGCCGGCTCAGCAACGCCATACACCAGTTGAGTAACATGCATGTGATATGGTGTTCATTCACTAATAAGTTCGATAGACACACTATAGGTTTTCATTACTTGTGCTGGCACCACCAATAACAACACAGGTTATACTAACATATCAACTCACAGGTTCTTAAAGGTGTTTAGACACTAAAAACGAATCCCACCGCACCACTCGTCAGTAGCACAGCCTTGCTCATTTTCCCACATCCTGTCCTGCCCTTTTCTGTCCTCTGTCATCTTGTTCTCTTGGTTAGTTATTGCGTGTCCTCAATAATTGCTCTTTAACCAAGCAAAAATATAGTTTATCCATTCCTCCATTGTTCAATAGAATTTTAAGTAGGACACTTGAGTACTAAAATATTTGTTAGCTGCAGCCCTACATTCAACTCCCCCGTTTTATTGTCATATTTTTATTTTTTAATAAAACCCTTGCTTTCAGAACCTTGAAATATCCATCCATCCATCCATTTTCTGAGCCGCTTCTCCTCACTAGGGTCACGGGCGTGGTGGAGCCTATCCCAG
Source organism: Phyllopteryx taeniolatus (assembly GCF_024500385.1). NCBI lineage: Eukaryota > Metazoa > Chordata > Actinopteri > Syngnathiformes > Syngnathidae > Phyllopteryx > Phyllopteryx taeniolatus. The sequence goes on from NC_084522.1 coordinate 16,406,152, forward strand.
CTACCATCGGGCAGGAGGCGGGGTTTTTGGGATGTGGGAGGAAACCGGAGTGCCTGGAGAAAACCCACGCAGGCAGGGGGAGAACATGCAAATTCCACAGAGGCGGGGCCGGGGATTGAACCCCGCTCCTCAGAACTGTGAGGCTGACGCTCTAACCAGTCGTCCACCGTACCGCCCTTGAAATATGTAACACACAAATATTAAATACATTAGCCTGACTATGGAAAATCAGAATGAATCCTCCTCTGTTTTAATACAGTAATTTACCAAATCAATGGTGCTGTTGATCTAAGCTATTTCAGCTTTTTGTGATGGATTGCGCAATCTGAGATGTGATGCTTGCTGCCACACTTCCCATGTCACCCATGTACAACCCCAATTCCAATGAAGTTGGGACATGTTAAACATAAATAAAAACAGAATACAATGATTTGGAAATCATGTTCAACCTATATTTCAGTGAATGCACTGCAAAGACAAGATATTTAATCTTCAAACTGATCAACTTTATTGTTTTTAGCAAATAATCATTAACTTGTAATTTTATGCCTGCAACACGTTCCAAAAAAGCTGGGACAGGTGGCAAAAAAGACTGAGAAAGTTGAGGAATGCTCATCAAACACCTGTTTGGAACATCCCACAGGTGAACAGGCTCATTGGGAACAGGTGGGTGCCATGATTGGGTAGAAAAGGTGTTTCCCTGAATTGCTCAGTCATTCACAAGCAAAGATGGGGCGAGGTTCACCTCTTTGTGAACAAGTGCGTGAGAAAATAGTTGAACAATTTAAGGACAATGTTCCTCAACGTACAATTGCAAGGAATTTAGGGATTTCATCATCTACGGTCCATATTATCATCAAAAGGTTCAGAGAATCTGGAGAAATCAATGCATGGAAGCGGCAGGGCCGAAAACCAACATTGAATGCCGGTGACCTTCGATCCCTCAGGCAGCACTGCATCAAAAAACGACATCAATGTGTAAAGGATATCACCACATGGGCTCAGGAACACTTCAGAAAACCAATGTCAGTAAATACAGTTCGGCGCATATGCTGCCATCCAAGCAACGTCTTTTTCATGGACACCCCTGCTTATTTCAGCAACACAAAGCCAAACCAGATTTGAAAATGTGTGGCGCATTATGTGCGTAAAATACGACAACGGAGACCCCGGACTGTGGAACAGCTGAAGCTGTACATCAAGCAAGAATGGGAAAGAATTCCACCAACAAAGCTTCAACAATTAGTGTCCTCAATTCCCAAACGTTTATTGAATGTTGTTAAAAGAAAAGGTGATGTAACACAGTGGTAAACATGACCCTGTCCCAGCTTTTTTGGAATGTGTTGCAGCCATAAAATTCTAAGTTAATCATTATTTGCTAAAAACAATAAAGTTTATCAGTTTGAACATTAATTATATTCTCTTTGTTGTGTATTCAATTAAATATAGGTTGAACATGATTCACAAATCATTGTATTCTGTTTAACACAACGTCCCAACTCCATTGGAATTGGGGTTGTGTATATATATATATATATATATATATATATATATATATATATATATATATATATATATAAACTCCACCCAAGCAATAGAGGGGCGGGATCAGCCCCAGGGGTCCACCTGATAGTTGGAACTTCTCAAGCTCGCACGCCAGCTAATGCTCCTTCTCTGCTAGAAGGGTCACATTCTTCATCCCTAGAGTCAGCCTCTGCATCCCAGGGTCAGATTACCCAGGTCCCTGCCTTTGGCCGCGACCAAATGACATTGCACCAGAGCCCCTTGGGCCTTCCCACAGGTGGTAAGGCCATGGGAAGGGACTCCCATGTTGCCTCTTGGGGCTTTGCCCCCATGGGAGCAGACCCAGCCACCCGGAGCTCGCCATCTAACCCCCCATCCCCCCATCCAGGACCCCCCATCCAGGCTCCAGAAGGCAACCCCGTAAACCTGCATCTGGACGAGGGAAACGTTTTCCAAAGATTCTTTTCATTTGGGTTTGGACTCCCCTCCTAAATCCCGATGTTATTCGTGTTGACAGTCACGAAATGACTTCTGAATCAGAATAGACTCGTTCTATTCAGAAATAAAGAGGTCGTACCATTTGGAGTTTGGCCAATATTTCCAGAAAAAATGGCCTCACAAATCACACCGACAAAACAACTTGAGAATTTAAACCACTGTTATGTATGATGTCATGCAAGACCTCTGCATACATCATTCGTCCTTTGCAAATCTCATAAAACTTTAGGCCTCTTTATACTCCCGCGCTCGCGCGGCCGACGCCTGCATTGCATCACGTGACCGACAAATTGGCCCGCTCGGCCCCTCTGGGTATCTTGACACGCACACGGGAAAAATTGTTGCTGCGGGTCGAACCCCGCGGAGATCATCTCTCGTGATTGGTCCATTTTAGTCACTTGCTGTGATGACGTACTCAGTGTGTCCCTTGGTTCTACATACCATGTACGCTGCCACGTTCTTGATCGATTTTGCCGCATAATTAAATGTATCATCTGGTCATCTAGGTCCATTTGTTCGAGCAGACACTGTTCCACGGTCGCCATTGTTGTTGCTTTGCTCCTTGTAACTCTGTAACATAGCATAATGTGGAAGATGTGAAGGGGTGTGAACACATTCTGGTGGCACTGTATACATACATACATCCATCCATTTTCCGAACCGTTTCTCCTCACTTGGGTGGCAGGTGTGCTGGCGCCTACCTCAGCTGACTTCAGGCGGGAGGCGGGGTGCACCCTGAATTGGTTGCCAGCCAAGGCACACATAGAAAGACAAACAACCATTCGCACTCACATTCATACCTATGGACAATTCAGTCTTCAATTAGCTACCATGTATGATTTTGGAATGTGGAGTGACAAAGTGAAGTCGACCAAAAGATGCTCAAATGCTAGACATCATCACACATCATATACAATATATAAGCTTGGTACCCATCCCCCTTAGATCCAAAATCTGCCCCTGCGCAGACCTACATGTACTGTGAAACTGCACATAGCACATAGTAGTACATCACTCAGGGTAACTTTAGGTAATTCCTGTAGATAGCAGGCATTCTTTGCAGTCATTTCTATCACGATGTGTTTGTCGTGCAACCGGAAGTTAGCATTGTCCTTACCACAAACACGGAAGTGCTGAGTGTATAGAGTCCATCGGACCAAGGATGAGTGCAATGGTGCAATGTGCATGATTTTTTTTCTGAATTTCATAAACTGAGTGGAGTCAGAGAGATTTAAATTGAACTCTTTAATTTCAGTGTCAGCTATTCCAATAGATGAAAGTTTGTTGCTGATTGTTGAGTGTGATATTGTTTGCAATTAATAACTTAATATAGTTTGCGGACAAGAAGAAAAGCAATGATATTGTCAGACACTGGGAACAGAAGAGGCAGTTTTTGAAACCCTGCCCCATCTCACCTCCAAATGCAAACTACTGCCACCTGTAGTTCAAATGAAATGCAAATTAAACCGTGTTTTCAATCATATAAAAGGAAAGAGAAACAAAGTCATAGTTTCGTTAAAATTGTCGCGAGAGATAATGAGATCTCAAGTACTGTAAAAGTAAATGTTTTTTTTAAATCTCCGTGGCAGCAGAATCCATAGAATACTCTGGGTTTCCTCCAGTTGGATGCAATTATTTCAATGGGAAAAAAATTGTGAAAAGGATTGTGCTCAACCGTGGACGTTCAACTGTATAACTGACTCCTGTCAACGGGTGGCATCAGGCAAGTTTTTAATACTGAGAAAAAAATTCTCTGGTTATGAAGTTTTATTTCGATTGATTTATGCAGTCAATTCCTTCATCTCTTCATGGTAGATTTTTGGTTTCGAAATCTTCCAAGACGAGGCGAGCAGAATTGATCAGCATAACGCCTAATATGAAGCGGCAGCAGAGAGACGACTCCGACGGCTGAGTGACGCCTTCATGAAAAGGAATGACATTTTAGCTCAACATGTCGCCACAAGCTCGCCACGGTGCTTACGCCACAGTTCACCCAGCAGCACCCATTCCCAATCCACGTGCAGATACACAAAGCCTCACGCCATTTCAGTTATTAGTTTCTCAAAACTATGACAAAACATATTGGCTGTGTTTTTTCGTCCTACTTGAGTCAGAATGATTGTTTTGGTAATATTGTTTCTCACATCTATTACTCACTCACACCCTTGACTAGATTTATAATGAGGACGGAGGAGGTTTGAAAACAAATTATCCGACAGCGAACATTATACATAGGACACCTAAGACATTTGTATTTGTTTGTTCAGGGACCAACAACAGTGCACAAGTAAAGCTTATATGAAAATAAAATACTTGAGTTATTGTTGTTGGAACTGCATTTTCCATCTTCGTCCACTGTAGCATCAGCATGCTTTTGGAAAAAATTTGCATAGGTTGTTAGGTAACATGCCATAAACTGTTGTCGGATGTAGTCGGGTCCCCTGAAAATACACTGGGGCCCAGTCTAGCCACCATGCCAAAAAAATAAATAATTAAAAAAAGGGTTAGAATTACCATTGCCTACTTTATTTACTGAGAAAACCATCAAGTTGGTAAATATTCAGCAATGACAAGCTACGCATTTGGTTTCATTATGTGTACTTACCGAGTTGTGAGATGGTCTGGATCCCTAGTTGCAGATCTCTTTCACACCAACAAGTAGATGTACAATGCTTTACTCTTGGCTACACTTCTTCTGATAACTGACAAACCCTTTGGCGCATAAGAGTATTGGACTTTTTAATGCAGACTGGAAGCAATCCAAAGGTCAGGTTTCAGTAGGTGCTGAACCCAGCAAAGGGATCAAGCTTGGTCTCTGAGCCGCCACTCAAAATCTATGAAGGCTAATTAACTCATGTACAGTAGGTAATTTTCATATCACTGCACACTTTTACAAATGGCATTGAAGTAACCCACCGAAGCACCTGTCAGCTAAAGTCCCTCCTGAAAGTTGAAGTCACATAATGAGAATGGAATGGTTTTAGGGGACAAAAAACAAAAGTACTTTATCAGAACTAATGAGGCGAGGGACAATAATCAATACATTCACAATCTATTTGATTCATTCATTGAGCTCAGAGAATGTCATAGCAACAAAGCAAGCTCTTTTGCTGCAGCTGAAAATGGAATAGCAGATGTAATCATTTTGCCTTTCAGTCAAAGTGGCAGATTTAGAGACACTGTGATGGAAATTATAATCGGAGCGCTAAATCGAAATGAATTACAGTGTAACAGAAGGATGGACCAGGACATTGTTCAAATTCTGTGCCTAGCTCACGGTAACCTTGAGCATGATCTTGAAAAACAAACTGGCCCCTCTCCAGAAGCTAATACCAATTTCAATGTTCTGTAGCAAGCCTTGTGGTTTCTTTTTGGGTTGTTGTTTTGTTTAACTCTTGTATGACCTCAGCCTCGGGGTCCTCAGCCGCAGCCACAGTAGAAGTATTTAAATAAAAATATATTCATTCCCTTGAATCATTTATCTAATTTACTCATAATGTTATTAGATTGTTATTAATATTGGCTAACAAAAATTCTAACCTCCAATATTGGGGTACCCTCGCATTTGTAATGAACATGCAATATTCATGTCTGCCTACCTGCGTTTGAATTATAATAAATTACACGAAAGGACTCAGCAGGCTGATCCCTAGTGGGCTATATTGCAGTTAACACATGCAGACCTGTGACAGGAAAGAGACCCTCTCTTTTGCAATAATTGCGCAATTCCCACAGGTACTGTGGTTTCATACAATGGATTAACCTAAGCAGAATGAAATGGACGGAAAGTGATCGTGTAATCCACAAAGCATCAACAAAGACCTGAAATATTGCTAAAGAAAGAAAGAAAAAAAATCTTGCTGGAGAATCTGTTCATCTCAGTTAAAGGCTCCAGTGTACTTTATAAATAAGAGACAGGAGATTTGTAAGGCAGATTTACTGGCTCATTTGGTGGTATACAGCCCAATGTTGGAGCAGTAAGTCAAACAGCAATCAGACATGTAGCGAGGAAACACAAACAAGAGCCACATGGACAGCCCTTGTGGCAGCTGCACTCATTAGAAGGTGCAATATAGATTGATGAATCAGAAAACATCAGCCTCTGTCTATTTGAATACTTGAATGTACACTGTACTCCTTAAGAGATGCCCTTTGCCTGTATTTCTTTATTTTAGGAATTATAAAGTATATTTCCATGCTGCTGCTTACAGACCACTAGGACACACACACACTAGCTTTTTGTGTTAAAACTGACCAAACTGTGTTATGAACACACACACACACTTGCACTACAGACATGCTGATAACATTAAGGCTAAGAACAGGCAAGAACAGCGAAGGAAGAAGGAACTATTGTCTGAAAAGAATACTCAAGACAAATTTATCTTATCAGCGTTTTATCTGGGGACAAGATCACCAACCAACATTAAAAGAACCAGGAAGAAAGGATTTCCTCGCAGGACTTTTTTCCTTCTTGAGGCCGGCTAGGCAGCTCCTGGGCCTCGTTTAGGAATTCCTTACAGTATTGAATCATGTTTTTTTTATACCCCAACAGTTTTTTTGTTGGCCAGCCGAAATGACACAGGCCACTGAATGGCCGCGTTGGCTTTACTGAAGCGACTTGGAGATAATGGACGGAGACTGTTTGGATTGTATTCACTGGAGGACTTATTCGTTTTGGAAACCATTTACAAAGAAAACTGTTAGCTGTCAAAGTCATTCGGACTGCTAGTGACTTCGACTATTGGGGAGCGAGCGAGCTAGACCACGAAACCTACGCCCGCACAGTATATTTCACTATGCCTAAATTTCCATTCAAACACCATATTACCAATACCAGCTGCTCAACTAGTCACCGGGAGTAAAAAAAATTTTTCCTGGTTCACGTCACATATCGTGTGTACGTGTGTGTGCGTATGTGTAAAACTTAATTTGTCCTTTTTTTCCCCCATTTCACTCGTTATAACAAACACTGAGTCATGTGGAAAGGTTTTAATAACTTTGTTATGAGGCGAATAAATATAGGTCAGGTAAATCTATCTATCGATTGATCGATCGATCAATCTATCTGCAGCACGGTGACCAAGTGGATAGCACGTCTGCCTCACAGTTCTGAGATTTTGGATTTGAATTACAGGTGCTCCAACTCCCTCCCGCATATGAGACATTCATAAGACTGAAAAGACCAGACAAATATACATAAATGTATATTGTATTGATATTTAATTTCTTATTGCATTATGTTATTGGGGCAGGACGGTGGGCGACTGGTTAGCTAGCACATCCGCCTCAGAGTTTTGAGGACCGGGGTTCAAATCCCGGCCCTACCTGTGTGGAGTTTGCATGTTCTCCCCGTGCCTGCGTGGGTTTTCTCCGGGCACTTCGGTTTCCTCCCACATCCCAAAAACATGCATGCTAGGTTAATTGACGACTCTAAATTGCCCGTGTAATTGTTTAGCTAAATAGTCGTGTTGGGAGCATTTAGTCCTCCCTCCTGTTTACTTTTCTGGATAAACTATCCATGCTTCCATTCATTTTCAGGACCGCTTTATCCTCACAAGGGTCGCGGGAGTGCTGGAGCCTATCCCAGCTATCTTCGGCGAGAGGCAGGGTACACCCTGAACTCGTCGCCAACCAATCGCAGGGCACATATAAACAAACAACCGGCGGATAAACTAATTCTATTTTTCTTTTATTTTTTTTGTAAGAATTTATTGCGGCAGAATCTAATGTTTGGAACCATTTAAATGTGGTCTTAAATGGAATAATTGAGAATAAATAATTTATTTGAGGTAAGGTTTTCATTTTTTATTGTGGCTACTCTTCCCAGGAGTGATATAGGCAAGTTATTCCAGCATATTACATCAGATGAGAATTTTTTCCAGAGGTGGTGTGTAATTTAGATTGGTTAGCTCTGTGAGTTTTGGTGAAATATGAATACCTAAATACTTCATGTTTCCTATAGGAATGGGGTAATCTGGGGTTTGATCTGGATGATTCCATGAGTTTGCTGTTGTTGGGAGTATTGTTGATTTTCTCCAGTTGCTAGAGTCATCTGATATTTGTGAAAATGTTTTAACGAGATTGAAGAGTGCCTGAAGAGATGGCTTGGGTTCCTGTAAATAAAGAAGAATATCATCAGCATAAAGATTGATTTTATGTTTTGTCACTGGCGAGCAGATACCTTTAATGTTAGCATTCTGAGGTAGCGGTAGCAAGAGGTTCGATGAATACTGCAAACAGCATTGGTGAAAGTGGACATTCTTGTCTGGTTCCTCTTGGTAGAGTAAAACTTTGTGACGCTGTACAACCACAACAAGGGAACTGGGAATAACCTTTCACAGGTAGAAATATTTTTTGGGCTCTTCTTTCAAATGTTCTGATAATTGATGGCGCATACTTTGGCATTGACAAAAAAGTAGACCTCAGGAAAATTGGTTGAGAAATAAGCAAGTTATGACTTATTTTCAATGTACATAAATTGCCTTTTATGGGAACATTGCCCCCATTAACGTGGCCGCGACAAAGGCACGTCGCTTAACCGGCTGTTAGAGCGCGCTGGCATATCTAGTCTGTCCCCTTCAGTTTTTTACTGTCTAAAAGCAATGTTACACGAGAATAACGGAGCTTCGACAAGCATTAGACACAAACATTAGGACCACGCGGAGACAGACAATACACAAAACTTTTTAAATCGCAAACTAAAAACAAGACACTGAGCGATATAACCTAACTCATGCAAAAATATTTGTATTATCCCTCCATTTTCTGTACCGCTTATCCTCACTCGGGTCACGGGTATGCTGGAGCCTATCCCAGCTAAATTTGGGCGAGATGCGGGGTACACCCTGAACTAGTCGCCAGCCAATCGCAGGGCACATATAAACAACAACCATTTGCACTCACATTCAAACCTACGGGCAGTCTTCAGTCAACCTACCGTGCATGTTTTTGGGATGTGGGAGGAAACCGCAGTATCCGCAGAACACCTACGCAGGCACAGGGAGGACATGCAAACTCCACAGAGGGGAGGCTGGGATTTGAACCCATGCCCTCAGAACTGTGAGGCAGATGTGCTAACCAGTCGTCCACTGTGCCGCGAAAATGTTATTACTTGCAATAAAAATATTTTTTGCTTGTGATGATGATATTCGCGTATGCGCTCCCTGACTTTTTGCTCACGTTCCAATCTCTGTGCGTGTGCTGCCTGACGTTTTGTATTTTCTTTTTGGCACAAACCTCTCGGGTGGGTGGGCTTTATGAGGATTGCGTCCTCATTGGCTAATTCGTTTTGAGTGACAGCTGATGGCCCGAGATATGATTTTTTTTGTGTCACACTGAGCAGAGCCAGCGACAAGAATGCAAGATAAAATTAAGGAAGTGCAAGTATCTATCATATATGTTGTCAATGCTCTCCTAGGAAGAAGTGATGTTGTAACATTATGCTAGTAACATGTTAGTAGCGCGCTGATCCTGCTTCCTGATCCTGCTTTCCGGCAGCTGCAGCAGGCTCCCGTTTCTGCTCCCCGGCAGCTGCAGGCTCCAGCGGCACACTCTGCGGCCGCCACCCGTCCTTGCTCCGGCGGCGCTTGTCCAGCGGCTGCCACCCGACACTCTTGCCATGCCCCGTTGGGTCCGGCATCGTGGCAGTCTGCCTGAACGGCCGTGTGGAAACCGTTGTGCTTGGCGTCCTGGCCAACCTCCTGAATGGCCCAGCACCGCACTTCTGGTGGCCTGGACGGCCTCCAGACTTGCCCTGATGGGCAGAACCTGAACCCGCCTCTAAGCCCAGTTCCGCCCATCGTTTTGGAGAACTCTTTTGTTGTCACTTTTGGGGAATGTCTGGGATCTGTTCTTTGGGGGGGTCATGATCTGTCATTACTGTCATGGTCTGTGTTTTAGTTTTCGATTGCTTCGTTTTGTTTCGTTTTCCCGTGTCCCATTTTGTTGTCTCGTCATGATCATTAGGTTTTTGTTCCCACCTGTTCTCATCAGCCCCTCTACCTTGTGTCAACCAATCATCTCCCTCCAGCAACTCGTGTCATGTCCAGGTGTTCCTCGTTGTCTTGTCAGTTTGCTTGTATTTAGTTCCTTGGTTTCTTTTAGTCTGTGTCGGATCATTGTCATTTGCATTCTGTTACTGTTAGTCATGTGTCTCTCGTCATGTTTTTTTTTTTTGCCAGGGTAAGTTTACGCCTGGTGTTGCGTTGTACTTTGAACTTTGTTTTTGAGACTTTTGTTCATTTAGTTTTCCTTCTTTGCCTCTTTTGACAGTGACAGTTTTCCCCTCTGAAATAATTTTGTTTTGAAGGAAAACAAGCATTACGATATACATATGTAAACTGTATATGTGTGTAGGTGTATTTATTTTTTGGCATTGATTACTATTAGGCCGGCACGGTGCACGACTGGTTAGCACATCTGCGTCACAGTTCTGAGGACCGGGGTTCAAATCCCCGGCCCCGCCTGTGTGGAGTTTGCATGTTCTCCCCGTGCCTGCGTGGGTTTTCTCCGGGCACTGCGGTTTCCTCCCACATCCCCAAAACATGCATGCTCGGTTGATTGAAGACTCTAAATTGCCCGTAGGTGTGATTGTGTGCGTGAATGGTTGTTTGTTTCGATGTCGACCTAATGACAAATGTGAACAATTGAAAAAATATTGCTTCATATGACAACCCAGATAAGTGAATATAAAGATGAAATTGTTCTGTCAGTATTCTTTCATTGCGTTCAAGTGTAACTATGAGTCTAACCTTGAAGAATCTCAGACAAACTAATAGATTGCACGACAAGGTGGCGCTTCTGATTCTGATATTTGGAAAAATATGTCATGTTTGAGACGGCGGCAGAAATGAACATGACCAGAGAGAGCCAATCACAAGCGTCGGCTATAGAAGGAGCAAGTGATACTGAAATAAAAATATGTGCGCTCTTGCGACTAGTTTTCAAATGTAACTAAAATTGTAATGATGGCAATTTCTAAAAGCAAATGTAATTTAACGATGCATTTGCTTTCCCCCAGTAATGTAATGGATTGTAATTAAAATACATAAGCTTGCTTCATGTATTTAGTTAACCCCTAACCGATCTCACTGAAAAAAAAAAAACACTGAAGCCTCAAAATATGGGAATATAGGCTGTCAACTTCATTTAGCCTTTGACATTAAGAATTGCAGCAGAATTAATACATTCTTCATGGTTCCCTTTTCAACTCTTGACTCTGTCAAGATGAAACAGACACAACTCTGATTACCAACTCCACTGAGCACGCTGAGCAAATGGAAAACATATCAACATCGTGAGGTGATATGTTCAGATTTCTTGCAGCAGAGCCTCCCGCAGCTCTCCATTTAAATCGGGCGTTCTTCGTTTGTGCATGGTCAAGGCTTAGCACCTCTTATCAGCATAACCTTGAAGAATGTTTCATTTCCACGCTTCCAGTGTCAACCCCACACACCCAGAGTGAAAAAAACTCCTTGTGGTTTCTTTCTCATGAAGTGAACGCAGCCTTGAGCTTTCCTTTTGCAAAAGCTAAATGTCACCGTATCGGGAAGAAAACCTTTTCACTGGTTGCACGTTTTCAAAATGAATTCAAATCGCTTAGCGGCCCATACAGACACCAACCGCTATAGTCAATAGAAAGTCTTGAAACAAATATACGTCAGAGCTCATTGCTAATTCGAAACTTTACGGTACTAAATTTAAGAAATCATAACAGTTAAAATATTTTTGTAAAATTACACACAATCCATTGCATTTATCCAGGTAGGGCAATTGAGAACACATTCTCTTTTAGAATGCCGACCTGGCTGCAGCAAACAGCAGAGCAAAACAAGCCATGCCACCATAATGAAGCATAATGATACTAGGTAAATATAAATACATGTACCAAAAAAATGTACAATGATGTGCACAAACCGTACACAAAATCAAACATATACACAAAACATAAAATAATACAATCAGACAAAATCTTCCTCTCCAATCAAACTAAACAACACAGTAGTTACCTTCAATTGAAATTATTATTTATTGCCTTTGTCCATTTACTTTTCTTTAATAGAAAGGTGACTGCAATTTTGTCCACGTGTATAGACTGGAGTATCATGACATACTTTATGTTTTCAGAGACAAGATGGGGCAAAAATAGCACAGGAATCCTCTCTTTCTTTGTCACAGTAATTACCTGGTGGGGGGAAAGTACCACTTTTTTACTGCCAGTGCACAATACAATACGCCGCAAGGGCTGCGACTGTTATACATTCAAGTGCAGCACAGCATAAATTATCATAGTTTGTGCACTGAATCTGTTATCAAAGAATAGAAGTCGCATCCCATTGTGGCAATGTGATTTCTGTCATCCGTTGAGTGTTTCGCAACAATTACATATTTTAATTAGGGATTCTAGACAAATAAATAAACTTGGCATCTGTGTGTATATATTAAATATATATATATATACATACTGTATATATATACTGCTGCACGATAATATTATATAATAATATTGATTTAAATGAAGTACTATCTATGCGCTCCTACTCTATGCAAATGGAGCGTAAAACCCGCTCATGAGGTGATGAGAACCAGCCTGCCGAGCACATTCACCAGCGAGAGCCGGCCCACCGTTACACACGGACTCGCCCGCGAGAGCCAGTCTGCTGTTATGCATTCACTCGTTGGGGAGATGAAGAGAGGCAAGCCCCGAAGTCTCTTCGTCTCTGTTCGCCATGGTAAAAAGCTTTTATTGACATGGCGCACTGGAATCGGCATGGGCCCAGCACTATTTGGGGTGGGATGATGAGTGCTGGCCCCACACAATGGGCTAATTTTAGAAAGACAAGACATAGGGTGTGTAAAGTGGCATAAAATTGTTGATCCTTGGAGTATCTTGACAAAAACATGTCCCAAACACCCAGGAACTTTTGCAAATTGTCCAAACATTAAACAACATTAAATTAACGACAAAAAACACTCACAAAATTAGCATCATTTGTAATTTGAATAGTTGAGTAACTACATAACCTAGGTAAATAAAATTGTATTTGCTTCATGTTGAAAAACAAAACATTGAATTTAATTAGACTAAGTCAATTGTATTTGTTTGTTTTTACATTGGTAAAACATAGGAAATGGAAAACCAAACCATCTAGACCTTATGAGGGTTTGCTCTCCATGGGTGGTACAGCTGGAATTTATTGACACACTATAACAGCTCACTACAGGACATTTACATAACTAAACAGAGCAGTAATTTCCGTTATGTGATATGCTTATTGAAGTACAGTAATTGAATTCATTTTTACTAGTAAGCTTATTTTAGCCTTTGCCTCCCTGGAAACCATTCTGCAAGTTCCTGATTGCATCATAAAGTCATGTTTTTCTCTTTGGTTACGTAACGTTAGGTTCTGCTTGCACAACATCATCAAACCAAGATAGGAGCTTTCTCAGACTCAGCATGGAAGAGCAAAAGTTGAGCATCTCCTGTGTAACAAGTGCGAGCCCACGCGTTTATGGGGCCCGAAGCCCCAACCACCAACACCTTTATTTGACTACTTCAGGTACAAGTGTAACTCAATAATGTAACACTAGAAATTGTATCAATATACTAGGGCTCGCACGCGCTGTCTAAATCCCCATTCGCTCTTCGCATTGACGGTAACGAATGACAAGCAAATTACAATCAAATCATTGCTCCTTCTGCTATTCCCGAAATATTTGAAAACCATCTATTGCCCCCATGGTTACTTCCTTTTGGTCACAGATTTTGTCCCAACACCAGAAAAGACAGCTGACACATTTTGGCTGGCTGCCGCTTCGGAAACAGCTGTTGCCAGAATGCTTCGTCTTAGTTTAAAATGGCTTATTTTAACCAGGATCCCTCGCCCTGTCGTGGCCGTGGTATGTTTTGTGCAAGTCTTGGTGCATTAAAATGCATAAATCCACGCTGGCTGGCGAGGAAAATCTGCTTCTACTAGTATGGAGTATATCTGTGCCATCAGACACACAGAACAGAATTTATTTACTGTCAAACTATTCAATGTATTATTCAGCTTCAAAAATACAAACTATTCAGCTGGTAATTCAACATTCAATTCAACATTCAGTGTATATTTTAATATTCAGCTAATAGCACAGATAATTCGACATACGGCGGCACGGTGAACGACTGGTTAGAGCGTCAGCCTCACAGTTCTGAGGACTCGGGTCCAATCCCCGGCCCCGCCTGTGTGGAGTTTGCATGTTCTCCGGGCACTCCGGTTTCCTCCCACATCCCAAAAACATGCATTCATTGGAGACTCTAAATTGCCCGTAGGTGTGAATGTGAGTGCGGATGGTTGTTTTGTTTCCTGTGCCCTGCGATTGGCTGGCAACCAGTTCAGGGTGTACCCCGCCTCCTGCCCGATGACAGCTGGGATAGGCTCCAGCATGCCCGCGACCCTAGTGAGGAGAAGCGGCTCAGAAAATGGATGGATGGATGGATAGTTCCAACTCCATTGTCATAGATGAACGGCTTAACAAAAAACAACAAAAAACAAAAAAAATAGCTTGTTCCAGAGTCCAGAGACTTGTGTGTCATATTCCTCTTTGCGGTAACACCGCAGCAAGGCAGGTGAGCTCTTTCTGCGGCACAGAGCACTATGCGAGATATGATACTATAATAGATGAAGTCCAGCCATCATGGCAGCACCGTGGAAATGTTGCACCATTCCACGTAGGCACGTCTGTTAGTTGTGAGTATATATATATATATATATATATATATATATATATATATATATATATATATATATATATATATATATATATATATATATATGTGTGTGTTCTTCAGAGCCTCCTTTACCGCAGTCTCAATGTCCCAAACAAAAGCAGAAACGAAACATGACTTGGGCAAAATGGTTTTAGGGTCGGACAAAGAATTCTCTGCGCAGAAAATGCGCGATAAAGCATCGTGCTTACCATTTTTAGAACCAGGTTGGTAGGATAACGTGAAATTGAATCTAGTGAGAGATAAGCACAAGGATGTAATTTACCATTCTTGAGACATTTCTGGGAGAGTACTGCTCCTATACCGGCATCAGACGCATCGACTTCACCACAAACTGCTGTTTGATATCTGGCAAAGTGAGGATGGGAGCGGAGGCAAAGCTTGATTTAAGTTTCTGAAAAGCTGCCTGACAAAGCGGGTTCCATACGAAAGGTCTGTGTGGTGAGGCTATAGAACAAAAGTTTCTAATGAACTTTCTGTAGAAATTAGCGAACCCTAAGAACCTTTGTACGTCTTTGCGTGACGTGGGAGTGGGACGATTAGTCACGGCATCAACTTTGCAAGGGTCCATTTTGATTTCACCTGGAGTCAGCACGAACACCAGAAAAGAAACGGACGCCTTGTGGAACTCACATTTCTCAGCCTTGACATATAGTTCATTCTGCAGTAACTGCTGCAACACAGAGCGGACATGAATGATGTGAGTCTCCTCATCCGGGGAGAATATCAAAATATCATCCAAATATACAAAAACATACACATTCAACATGTCACGCAGGACATCATTGACAAAGTTCTGGAACACAGCTGGAGCGTTAGTTTGTCCGAAAGGCATCACCAAATACTCGTAATGTCCCGTTGTGTGTGAATGCTGTTTTCCATTCATCCCCCTCCCTTATCCTAACTAAATGATATGCATTTCTTAAGTCGAGTTTGGTGAAAACCTCGGCTCCCTCCAGGAACTCAAAGGCGGTGGAGATGAGAGGAAGAGGGTACCTGTTCTTCACCGTTATGTCATTGAGACCCCGGTAATCGATACAGGGTCGCAGAGTCTTGCCCTTCTTGTCCACAAAGAAAAATCCGGCTCCCGCAGGGGATGAAGATGGGCGAATAATCCCGGCTGCCAGTGATTCATCCACATACTCTTCATAGCCTTGGGTTCCGGCCCTGAAACAGAGAATAACCTCCCTCGTGGGGGTGTGGTTCCAGGCAGCAAGTCAACAGCACAGTCATAAGGCATATGGGGTGGAAGGGATTTGGCCTTGGACTTGGAAAAAACATCTTTAATGTGCTGGTAACAGGGCACTTGAGATAAGTCAGGATCCCCAGATGGGGTCTGTGGATTGTCATTTGAAACATAGCCCTGAACATCACATGGAGGCTTAAAAAAGTTCTGGACGCAATTACTGCCCCATGACATAACCTGCCCAGAGGACCAGTCAATGTGGGCGATATGTAATTTCAACCATGGTTTCCCTGAAATAAGGTCATGATTCATGGCGTCAAAAAGATGAAAACTAATGCGGTCCGAGTGAGAATCAGGAAATCTCAATGTGAGTGTTTGGGTGCGGTGAGTGATCTTGCACATAAAAATGCCATCTGCAGCATAGGTGTTGCGGTGGCGTTTTATTTGAAAGGTTCTAAGGTGCATACGTCTAACGAGGAAGGAGTTGAGTAAGTTTGCGTCAGAACCAAAGTCAATTAATACAGGTGTACGAATTTCTTGATCAGGAGAGCATAGTGTCACATTAGGAAGAAACCGGGCAGGGTCTTCCTTAATGAAATTCAGACTCACCTCTCCCTTGCTACCGGCACCGGCAACCTTGACGTGACAGTTGCTCACGGAATGACCCAACTGCTCGCAGTAGAAGCACCGCCCTACCCTCAGCCGGCATTGACGTTCCTCAGGGGAGAGACGGAACCTGCCCAGTTGCATGGGTTCATCCGTGGTGACGCTAGCCATTGGGTTGAGACCGGAAACCGGGGATCTGCCTTGGTTTGGCTGGTCACCGAGGCTCGGTCCCCGAGGCTCGTCCTCCAAGTGCGCGGTGATGCAGCCCTCCGCCGAACTCCGTCCAGCTCGCGATCCAAAAGCCTCTTGTCGATCTTTACGGCGAGAGCGATGAGAGTGTCCAGGTCGGTCGGCAGGTCTAGCGGGACCAAATGATCCTTGACGGTGGGGGATAATCCTTGAAAAAATGCATCGAGTAGTGCCCTATTATTCCACTGACTCTCAGCTGCTAGAATGTGAAACTCAATGGCGTAATCTGACACACGCTTGCCTTGTGGGAAGGTGACAAGGGAGCGAGCTGCCTCACGATCTGGTGTGGAAAACTGCAAAATTTGCTCTATAGTCTTTACGAACAAAGGCCACAAATGACACGCAGCGGAATTGCGGCTCCATTCAGCAGTAGCCCACGCCTGGTGGGAAATGACGAAAGCGATTTTTGCACGCTCGGTGGGGAAGGCAGCTGCCTGCAACTCAAAGTGGAGTTCGCACTGAGTGATGAACGGCTTAATGTTCCCAGAATCTCCAGAGAACCTCTCTGTTCGAGAGAACTGTGGGCAGACAGCAGCGGAGGTGGCAGGTGGCTGTATGGTGACTGCTTCACCTGGAAACGATGGTACAGTGGCGGCATCGGGTGCTGCGCCAGCTGGTTCCTCCTTCTGAAGCATATTCATTAGCACTTCAAACTGTGAGGCCACCTGTCTCATCATATTGTCTCATAAGATTGTCCTGACAGTCCCTCTGGATGAAGGTGGAGGGCAGCAAGCTGCTCATCCTGCTTCGAGAGGCGTTGACCCTGCGCTTGAAGGGCTTTGCGCACCGGGTCGGAGTCTGCTGGGTCCATGTTATGGCCAGTTCGTTCTGTCATGAACAGAACGAACAGAGGACAGGACCCAAAAATGCACGACTCCAAAACAAATGGACAGTTTCAAAAAAGAGAGGTTTAATATACGGGCAGAGGTCGGTACACAGGCAGGCAATCCAAGAAAGGCAACAGTATCCAAAAACATGAGGCAAAGAGGCGAGGTCGATAATTGGAACTGGGTCAAGTCTTACTGTGAGTCTGTGACGTGGAAACAAGGAATGCTGGAACGCGACGACAAGGTACAACGAACTGGCGACGAGAAAGAATGAGACACGAGGTTAAATGCAAGGGGTAATTAGGGTGAACGAGGCACAGGTGGTGAAGATGCTCTCAGGAGCAGGTGTGTGTGAAACAGGGGGGAAGACAAAACCCGGAACACACACCCATGACAAAGACAGGTGGGAGGCAGATTATCTGTTCACTGAAGTAAAAGACAGACCTGTTTGTCGTGTGCGGAGCAACGTGGCGAACGAAGAAATTTAACGAATGAATCACTCAGGTCTAACGGATCGCAAATGAAGACGTTTAACGAACAAATCACTCTTCAGTTCTTCAGTACACTCGTACATTAAGTTCAATTAAGTCCCTCCTCCGCCTGCACGGCACTGCCTGACGCTGGCTGCTTATTGGTCATTCGCCAGAAATTCAGAATGAGTGGCACTTTTGGCGCAGCTGAGCTCAACTGAAAAAAAAATACCACTGTCGTGAATCACTTCCCTGTTTTTATATTTATCCATCCAGTATTTTTATCCACAATTAATATAACATGATGTATTGCCTCGTAGGCCAGATCGACCTCGAACACATACTGTATGTCTGTGAAATGAACAAATAAAGTGTATGTGACTACGTCTGGTTGTTAAATCAGTTTTATTGCACTGAAAGGAAATCAATAAATGATAATAAGTGTTAATAAATAATAACCAAAATGACAAACTGAAACTATTCTAAAGAGTTGAATGCAATCAAAAATAAAATAAATAGGCCTCATTTACATTTAGTGCAAAAACAAATGTTAAATCAAGAGCCAGAAATGCCACAAAAATGTAAATTATATAGCATATATTCGAAATATATAAAAAGGAAAATATCAACTTAAATATGCAATGAAAAACAAAACAAAAATATTTTGAAGAATACAAAAACAAACAAACAAACACACCAAAAGTATCAAACAAATGAAAACAATTCCTGGCACATTGTACTCTATTGCCCCTACTCCAGATTTGCATTTAAAAATACAAGTTGGCTAACTTTTGATGAACTGAGCCGATTTCGTCTCGCTGATATTATCTGCCCCATCTTGCTGAAAATCCTCCCAGATGGGAGAGATGTGGCCACAATACACAGCCTCTTATTCCTAACTTCAGAAAGTCTTGGATAGACCACACCTCTACTTTGCCACCATTGGTGTGTGGTTTGAAGATTGTGTTATAAGTGGCTCCTCCACAAATCCACAGACTTCCAGCATTGTATCTGCCACTGGATTTCGACAGGGGCTCACAAGCCCTGAGACCTGCCGATCAAATTTCACTGTCCCGACTGGAACTTGGCGGCTGTGCTGCTGCTCCCACTTCTCCTTCAGCCTGCTGGTGGACGAGGTTCACCTTTGCTGCAGCATTTCTGAAATGTTGATAGGGCCTATCTGCATCACCATCACTGCCGACGGCCTTCCTTTTGAACCTGGGGTCAAGTGCTGCCGCTTCAGAAAGCAAAACTTGTGCCTCAATTGTGTGGAACCTGTGTGACATCTGTGTACACTTGGTGTCCACCATGAGCTCCATCAGGTTTGCATCTCCTTGTGCGTTTGCGATGATCTTCTGTAACCCTCTTGCCAGAAGAATCACCTTTGACACAGTAACATATCTGAGACAACGAAAAAACAAGGTTTGGCCCTGATAGCAACAACGATAACAACAATGATCATAATGTAAATTGTTATTGTAAATATATTTCATAATATTATTACTAATAGTAATGCTACTTGTGAAATTGATAACCATTTGTTTAATAACTAAACTATAGGCTAAGTTTTTTGTTTTCTTTTTCAACAAAGTGACACTGAAAAAGCCTTAAAAAATAAGATTATCACAACACTACAATAATGGAATCATAGACTGTACATAGCGCTCACCACTAATCTCCGTGGTGACTTCCTCGAAGGGCTTCAAAACATCACAGGCCTGTTTGATTTCCTCCCACTCTTCTGGTGTTAAGATGGATAGGCATGGCTGTGTAAGTGCTAAAGTTGTGACGACTGCATCTTTGTTCTGAAGCATGTAAAATGTTGAGTTCCATCTTGTCACACAGTCTTGCTTCAGCCGAGCTTCTGGGAAGCCTAACTGCTTTTGGCTGGATCGCAGTTTTTCTGTGGCAACTGTGCTTTTGTGAAGATATTCAACAATCACCTTCACCTTTTCCAATGTTTTGTTTTTTTTCATTGCAGTCATGCCACTATTTAGTATTGGTCCTTAAATGGGGGTGAAGATTTGTTGTGGACCCACCTTTGGTTGTCAGCTTTGCTTTGCAAATTTTGTATACTGCAACTGTATCAGCAATGCAATTAAATTGTGTCCAGATAGGACTTATTCTTCTCAAATCACTCATCTTGTCCTTTAGTAAGTGTTTTATCACTCTCTTTTCTGACAACTTTGTGGCAATGCCCACTAAGGTTTACGGGACTGGGTAGAGGGTGGTAGATTTAACAGTAGGGGAGGGGGGATGGTAGGGAAATGAAGTTGAGTTGAATAATAGTTGAGTCCTATCCAGGTGACATCTGGTCTCAGTAGGGGCTTTACCATATCATGAGAGTACTTTTTTTCGCCATTTTTTCCAGAGAGTCCCCCGGCGGGACTTGCATTGACTTGATATTATATAATCACGTCGGGTGAATAGTCCAAAACAACACGGGAGAAACAAGTTTTGATAGAAAAGTACAATTGAATTGCAAATCAGCACGAAAATAACAATAATAACAATATTGTGATAAAAATAATATTCCTGAACAACAATAATAATTGCAGTAGACAGAAAGGATAATATACATACATTCATTAATTATTATTATTATTATTATTATGATAATTAAATACATACATCAATTAACCTACCGTGCATGTTCTTGGGATGTGGGAGGAAACCGCCGGAGTACCGCATTTTCACGACCATCAGGCGCACCGTATTAAAAGGCGCAGTCTCAGTTACGGGGTCTATTTCTGTATTTAACACATACATAAGGCGCACCGTGTAATTGGGCGCAGGCATGGTAAAACATATGCTAGCTTAAAACATACGGTAGCATGCATGCACGCTAAAACAATGTTTTTAAAAAGGCAGCGGGAGCAAAACTGACTTCGGTTGTAGTTTATTGAAGTATTTAACAATGTACTCACGTTCTTTTTGGATCAATCCTCATCCACAAATCCATCAAAGTCCTCATGTTCAGCTGGGCAAGTTGTCCATCAAACACGCCGGGTTCCCTCTCGTCATTGTCGGAGTCAGTCTCGTTGCCGTGCGGCTCCTCAGAAATGATGCCGGCTTTCATGAAATCCGCGATCCATTCACCAATTGTGGCGTAACTCGCCCGGCGTTGCCTCCGAGTCTTAGTAAAGCTGTGTTCGCCATCCGTCATCCATCGCTCCCACGGCGCTCGCAACCTCTCTTTCAACGGCCGAGTTATTGCACTCCGTTGAATGGTGACTGTAGAGACGCTTCTCCCCTGATTCAGTTCAGTCCGTTCACTGCCATGATCAACTCCTTGGGCACGGCCGTCGGATGCCTCATTCCGCAGAGAGTATCGTCTAGGGGGAGAGTCCAGCTCAGTGATCCCTCCAATTGTGGTACAGTATGTTGTTTATGTGTCCACTATTATGACATCGACAATACAGTGTACCGAATAGCAGTCACTGACGACTGCATCCATGATACCTGGAGATTGCAATTATTGGGGGGAATCTTCTCCTTCCATTGCCCTCATTAGATAAACATTTTACAATATCTTCATTGTATTTGTAAAACTAGGCACCAAGTATCTGTCGAAATGTAAGGCCCACACCTTGTGATTAGTAACTTAACAAATTGTATTTTTTTTTTTTTAATTCAGCACCCTAAACACTTCTGCCACAGTCAATCGCCTTGATTAACACTTCTCTCTCTGTCCATTAAACCCTGAGAGGTTTCAAAATTTGGATTTGATTGTGGCTGACATTTTAAACAGGGGGGGACAACAAAATGGGGACGAAGATAGCTGGGATACGCTCCAGCACACCCGTGACCCTAGTGAGGATAAGCAGTACAGAAAATGGATGAATAGTACAACAAAATTGCATAACCTTTACTGTGTTAAATTACTTTATACTCGCTAACCTCTCCATGAATGAAGTGGAAAGCATTTATTCTTGTTTATTATAATGAATAAATGAATGAATGACTAAATTAGTACTTCTCTGTCAGTATCTTTTATCCCAAATTTTTGAAAAGAGTTGTCATGAGAGAGGAAGTCCATTCATTCAGAAAAAGCAGCAATAGCACTGAATCCATTATCATGATTGGATACATTAGTCCTCTCAGTATGCGGCCTGTATTCTATCTTGAACTGACGGTGCTCCATAATGTGAAAGCATTAGATGGTAAAGCGAAATGTTTTGGCTTCCTTCAATTTTCCAAAAATCACACTTTTAGGCCTATTAAGACATTGTGACGTAGGACGTTTTCTTTACTTAGTCAGCAGCTGAGTGGTGCAGTAGTGCCACACCCTCCCTCTTGTGGCAGGGGGAACAATCATGTGTAATTGATAATATCTGGGCGATGTTCTCTGTCATTGCTCCCTGCCATAACAAATGGAGAAGGGCACTGCATGGTCATGACGACTCACTGGAAGTATACGTAAATGCTATGAAATGTATTTATATATACGGTGGCAGAAATAAGTATTTAACACATCACCATTTTTCTCATGAATTATATTTCCAAAGGTGGTATTACATACATACTGTACCGTATATTGGCGTTTGGATAAAATGTAATTTATTTTAGGAATACATTTATTCAAGGTGAATGCCTGCCCGGTTACTTTGATTTACATTTTAACGTCACAATGAGACTATTTTTGTGTCGTACAGGGCACCACGTCTCTTTTCATAAGCGTAAAATTTAGGAAAAAAACAACGAAAACCCTCTTATCACTCTCATAATCTGAAGGTTGCTCCATTTAGGAAATACCTATTCTAAATTACAGAGGTCTCATTATTAAACTCAAAACTCACACAAAACACCACAAGGAGTGGAATTTTACAGAATATTTCATGGAATCTACGAGGGATCTATAGGGAAACACACAGAGGGGTCAAACTACAAAAAGGAAACACGAATAATGGCAAAAGAAAGAAAGATAGGCGTACCAAAAGGGAAAGGTTCGATGTTTTGGAGACAAAGTTAGAGAGAGCAGTTTGGTCTTCGATGGTTTGGTCACGTCCAGAGGAAAAATAGTGAGTATATTGGTAGAAGGATGATGAGGATGGAGCTGCCAGGCAAGAGAGCTAGAGGAAGACCAAAGAGAAGGTTGATGGACGTCGTGAGGGAAGACATGATGGCAGTTGGTGTTGGAGAGGAGGATGCAGGAGATAGGCTTACATGGAAAAGGATGACGCGCTGTGGAGACGGCTAAAGGGACAAGCCCAAAGGAAAAGAAGAAGAAGAGGTGACGATGGGAAGAGAAATGGAGTAGGGGTTATTTTAACAGAAGAGTTGGCTAAGAATGTCTTGGAGGTGAAAAGAGTATCAGATCGTGTGACGAGGCTGCAACTTGAAATTGAGGGTGTTATGCATAATGTGATTAGTGGTTATGCCCCACAGGTAGGATGTGGCCTAGAGGTGAAAGAAAATTCTGGAAGGAGCTGTACGAAGGAGTTCTGAAAATCCCAGACAGAGGCAGAGTCCTGATTGGTGCAGATTGTAATGGACATGTTGGTTAAGGAAACAGGGGTGATGAAGAAGTGATGGGTAAGTTTGGCATCTAGGAAAGGAAATTGGAGGGGCAGATGGTGGTACACTTTGTGAAAAGGATGGAAAGTAGTAGTAGTAGTAGTAGTGAACATTTTCTTCCAGAAGAGGCGGGAACATAGGGTGACCTATAAGAGCGGAGGTAGAAGCACGGAGGTGGATTACATCTTGTGCAGATGATGTAATGTGAAGGAGGTTACTGACTTTAGGGTAGTGGTAGGGGAGAGTGTGGCTAGACAGCATATGATGGTGATGTGTAAGATGACTCTGGTGGTGGGGAGGAAGATTAAGAAGGATGAGCAGAGAGCCATGTGGTGGAAGCTGTGAACGGAAGAGTGTTGTGCGGATTTTTGAGAAGAGCTGAGACAGGCTCTTGGTGGACAGGAGGAGCGGCCAGAAGACTGGACCACTACAGCAAATGTGATCAGAGAGACAGGCAGGCGAGGACTTGGTGTAATTTCTAATAGGAAAGGGGAGAAGGACACTTGGTGGTGGAACCTCACAGTACAGGACATCATACAAGGAACGAGGTTAGCTAAGAAGAAGTGGGACATTGAGAGGACTGAGGAGAGGAGAAATGAATATATGGAGATGCAACATATGGCAAAAGTAGAGTTGGTAAAGGCCAAACAAGGCTTATGATGACATGTATGCCAGGTTGGACACTAAAGAAGGAGAGAAAGATCTCTACAGGCTGGCTAGACCGAGGGATAGAGATGGGAAGGGTGTGCGGCAGGTGAGGGTGATTAAGGACAGAGATGGAAATGTGTTGGATAGATGGAAAGAATACTTTGAGGAGTTGATAAATGAGGAAAATGAGAGAGAAGGAAGAGTAGACGAGGCAAGTGTAGTGGACCAGGAAGTAGCAATGATTATTAAGGGGTAAGACACTAAAGAGGATGAAAAATGAAAAGGCAGTTGGTCCTGTTGACATACCTGTGGAGGTATGGAAGCATCTAGAGAGGTGGCTTTGGAGTTTTTGACCAGCTTGTTCAACAGAATTCTAGCAGGTGCGAAGATGCCCGAGGAAAGAAGTAAAAGTGTGCTGGTTCCCATTTTTAAAAACAAGGGTGATGTACAGACCTGTGGGAACTATATAGGAATAAAGTTGATGAGCCACACAATGACGTTATAGGAAAGAGTAGTGGAGGCAAAACTCAGGACAGAAGTGAGTATTTGCGATCAACAGTATGGCCTCATGCCTAGAAAGAATACCACAGATGCATTATTTGCCTTGAGGGTGTTGATGGAGAAGTACAGAGAAGGTCTGAAGGAGCAACGTTGTGTCTTTATAGATCTAGAAAATAGCCGATGACAGAGTACCTAGAGAGGAAGTGAGTACCTAGAGTCTGGAGTGGAGTTAGAACAGTACAGGACATGTATGAGGGCAGCAGAACAGCTGTGAGGTGTGCTGTAGGTGTGACAGAGGAGTTTAAGGTGGAGGAAGGACTGCATCAGGGATCAGTCCTGAGCCCCTTCCTGTTTGCAGAGGCTGACAGATGAGGTTAGACTGTAATTCCCGTGGACCATGATGTTCGCAGATGACATTGTGATCTGCAGTGAAAGCAGGGAGCAGGTGGAGGAACAGTTAGAAAGGTGGATGCATGGACTGGAAAGGCGAGGAATGTAGATTAGCTGAAGCTAGTGCATAAATGAAAGGGGTGGAAGGGGAAGAGTGAGAGGGGGAAAGAGATAGCGAGGGTGGAGGATTTTAAGTACTTGGGGTCAATAGTCCAGAGCAATGGTGAGTGTGGTAAGGAATTGAAGAAACGGGTTCAAGCAGGTTGGAATGGGTGGAGTAAGGTGTCAGGAGTGTTATGTGACAGAAGAGTCTCTGCTTGGATGAAGGGCAATGTTTATGACAGTGGTGAGGCCAGCCATGATGTACGGATTCGAGACATTGGCACTGAAGAGACCACAGGAAACAGAGCTGGCAGTGGCGAAAATGAAGATGTTAAGGTTCTCTCTTGAAGTGACCAGTTTGGATACAATTGGAAATTAGCTCATTAGAGGGACGGCCAACGTTCGTTGTTTTGGAGACAAAATCAGAGAGAGCAGAGTTCAATGGTTTGGACACATCCAGAGGAGAGAGAGTGAGTATATTGGTTGAGGGATGTTGAGGATGGAGCTGCCAGGCAAGAGAGCTCAAGGAAGACCAAAGAGAAGGTTGATAGGATGTAGTGAGGGAAGATGTGATGTTAGTTGGTGTTAGAGAGGAGGATGCAGGTGATAGGCTTATGCCTAGACTAGACTACAGGATTTTAGCCCCAATATTGGCCCGATTAGCAATCGCAGACGATTTCCCAGATCGGGCCCGATATATTTTGTCGGGAATGACAAAAACCTCTTGTAGTGTGACATAATCCACGACCAAGGATTTGACCCTACGATAGCCCAACAACGCCAAAATGAAAAGTCTAAGTCATGATCCATGCCCTGCAGTTCCTCTTTTGGAGCTTGGGTTGCGCCTTGCGGCTTGTCTCTCCCTTTCCCCTCTCTTCTCCCCAGCAATCGGCATCTCCTGTCTTCAAGCATCACTCAGTACTGTCTGTATTTAAAGCCTGTCAAGTCCTGCAGCCTTTGCATGAGTATTAACACTGTGACTCACTGGCTGACACTCGTAGATCCAGGTTTTGTGGTATACAGGTAACCATCTGACTACTCCCTCCGCCTCAGTCTGCTCTTGGGTCCAATCCAATTCACATACGACTTTGAATCATGACAGTCTAGCATGTTTGATTTTTTGTATATATTCGGTGTAGTGTAACATCAACGACAACTCTCTCACCTTTACATCGACCAATGGGATTGCGTCTTGTGACCAGCGCATCGCCTCTCTTATTTGCTGTTGTCACCAAAATTGCACGCCGTTGTCAACATTTATTCACGCGTACAAACCAATGTTTGCCGAAGCTTTAGAGCATGATTCGACAGAACTATCATGCTAACATGCTATCGTATTAAAAGTATGTGAACATACTTAGCATTTTTCCTTGTGAGATTAGTCATGGGTGGCCGAAATTCAGACTCTTGCCTGATGACAAGCCTTTGGAGGATCTAGCATCAGATGTTCTTGGGACTCCAGAAACACCAGCAGCTTCAAATACCAAAATACCTGCCTGCTGCTCATCAATGGCTTTTTACCAGCTTCCCCCTTAATAATAATACACTTATCTCACAGAAAAAAATCTTCCTTATTATGCCTTTATCCAAACAAACCTGTTTGCTTTCTGAGTCACACAAATGATTTAACAATTAGTAGGCTGCAATGATTTTCTTGGCTACAATGATTTTATTGAACTTTCCAGCGTTTTCATTGCTTTCGCAACACATTGGACTCTTTCTCGCTTTGCATTGCCTTGAGCTTTTCCAAATTTGATCATGTTACAACCACAAATGTAAATGTATTTAATTGGGATTTCAGGAGCTTTTTTGGAACTATTTTGGGAAATCCACCTCTGGAAAATGAAAAAAAAATGCATGCCCATCCCTCATTTGCTAACAACTGGGCATAAGATTAGCAAACAGAAGCAGAGTGGAGGGACCTCCGTCTGCAGAGAGGATTGAGAAGTTGTTTTTTTTCAATTTGAAATTGATTTTACATTCTCAAAAACAAAAAAAATTGATCACAACTATGCACTTTCATAATTACATACCGTGAGGAATACCCGTTTGAGAATCGTCTTCATGCACATCCGTGAGGGATGTGGCTTCGGTCACACTTGGGAAGGGAGGGAATTAGTGAAGTCAGGGTCAAAACTGCAAACTCATAATAATTTCACTTTCATGTAACTTAGTTTCATGATTATGTGCATTAGATGCGTCGTCTTTGCTTTACTAATGATTCTTTTTTTGTGCTACTACAGAAAACAGCTAAATAAATCAGTCCAAATGGACACCCATCTGTCATCATACTCCCTTTTTATGATCCCCCCCCTTTTATCTGTCTTACAATAAGTCTTTTAGATTCTCTCAAACACAAATTCACTCTTTTATTCCTATAAAGCTTATTTAATAGTGTGCACGTGTGCGTGGGTGTGGGCACATGTGCGTGTGTGCTTGCCTGTGTCTGGATTCCTGCAGATGTCACATTGTGTGACTCATATCCTTGCATGTTGCCCACAACCTTGAAAGATTCAATTGAGTGGCGGGGGGGGGGGGGGGAACAACAACAACAACAACAACAACAACAACAAAACATTTCCCTCAAATATTTCAGATGCTGTTATACATCTTACGTCATTGGCAGGCTCTGGCATTCATCCCCGAGTTCAATAAGCGTGAAGTATACTTGACATTTTACGAACAACAATAACTGACGAGTACCGGGGACAGCAACTGAACTCGTACATGAGCAAACCCAACAATTGTTGCTGTTGTATGCGTGGTGGCTACTTCACTTTTCATCAGTTCACACTAACAAAGGTCATGGCTGTGGGTGTTTTGCGAATCAAAACATGAGATTTTTTTATTTTTCACTAATGTGGGGGATTTCACATTGAACATTTTGTGGTAGTCAGTCAGTTATGTACGATATAAGGAACACCATGTCAAAATGCGGAAATCTTTGCTTCTGCTCGTGTAGAAAAATAACTTTTTTAGGCTACTGAGGCAGCGTGTAAATTCGATCAGGGCCAGACAGAAAAAAATACATTTCTACTTCATGCTCCTGCTCCTTGGGAGGTAATATAATAACATATCTAGCGATTCAAGTAGTGGTCACTTTAATTAGATTTTGCTGTGAGTGACACTATTGGTCCCTTGTGGCGCTTGACATCATTGTGTAAACCGCAGGAAGAAAATGCCTCATTATTGAGCTAATAAAAGCATGGAGTGGTAAAACACAAAGACTGATTAAATTGAGCGAAGACCAAACATGCAGTTAAACCTACAATTATTCATTTAGCTTCAAAGTTTGAGTTTAAGTTCATTTTCATTCGGTGAATTGATCTTGCAGCTGGAAATCACACAATGAAGTGGATGTAACAAGCTGTTTTAGTGATCCAGCCATCCATTTTCAATACGGGGTAGAGGGTGTGCTGGAGCTTATCCCAGGTGACTTTGGGAAAGAGGCGGGGTACACTCTAAACTGACCGCCAGCAAATTGCAGGGCACATCCGAGGATCATTTTCATGTAATTTGATCATTCAATCAAACTTGATTTGTTTCATCCTTTTCAGACAAACAACGCAACCCAAAGAGCTTTACATTAATTAAAATCAAGAACTATTGCATGGCTTTACCATTATTATGATTGTATAAGGCCAATGTGTAATGCAGTGGTGTCAAACATACGGCCCGTGGGCCAAAAGCAGACCGCTAGAGGGTACAATACGGCCCGAGGATGAATGTAAAAGTGAAAAAATAAACAAGAAATTGTGGTGGTGGGGAATAAGGATAATTTTGAGAATTATTATGCTCATGTCAAAAATCGATTGCTAATAATTCTGTGGTCTTCATAAATTTAATTTCAAAGTGCAATACTATATTTTTCAGTTTCAAAGGTTTGTGCGTTAAAATACACTCACCCTGATCAGTTAATACTGAAGCAAAAACCTTACATGAAATATGAGGTTGTTTTGTAAAATATATTTTTTTTAAAAAGTCAAATCTACAGATTTTCCTAATGTACTTCTTTTGTTTTGCATTAAAACAAAGGGAAAACCCTATTATTACATTAATTATGGTATGATTTTAGTGGTTCGGCCCCTTTGATGTCAAATTCGGCTGAATGTGGCCCCTAACATACAATGAATTGGACACCCCTGGTGTAACGGGGTTTTATGTTCATTTCGGCAGTGGCGTGCAAAGACAATTGTATCCGAACACAAGACATGAACATGTGAACGGAAAACTGAAAAAAAACAATAAATCAAATAATCTAAATCTAATCAAAAGACACAGGTCATGACACGAGTAGTGGTAAATGCTGCTGCCTGTCGTGCCTGGAGTGCGGTCTACAACCCCAATTCCAATGAAGTTGGGACGTTGTGTTAAACATAAATAAAAACAGAATAAAATGATTTGCAAATCGTGTTCAACTTATATTTAATTGAATCCACTACAAAGACAAGATATTTCATGTTCAAACTGATCAACTTGATTGTTTTTAGCAAATAATCATTAAATTAGAATTTTATGGCTGCAACACGTTCCAAGAAAAGCTGGGACATGTGGCAAAAAAGACGGAGAAAGTTGAGGAATGCTCATCAAACACCTGTTTGGAACATCCCACAGGTGAACAGGCTAATTGGGAACAGGTGGGTGCAATGATTGAGTATGAATGGAGCTTCCCTGAATTGCTCAGTCATTCACAAGCAAAGATGGGGTGAGGTTCACCTCTTTGTGAACAAGTGTGTGAGAAAATACTCGAACAGTTTAAGGACAATGTTCCTCAATGTACAATTGCAAGGAATTTAGGGATTTCATCATCTACGGTCCATAATAGCATCAAAAGGTTCAGAGAATCTGGAGAAAACACTGCATGTAAGCGGCAAGGCCACAAACCAACATTAAATGCCCGTGACCTTCTATCCCTCAGGCGGCATTGCATCAAAAACCGATATCCATGTGTGAAGGATATCACCACATGGGCTCAGGAACACTTCAGAAAACCAATGTCAGTAAATACAGTTCGGCGCTACATCTGTAAGTGCAACTTGAAACTCTACTATGCAAAGCAAAAGCCATTTATCAACAACACCCAGAAATGCCACCGGCTTCTCTGGGCCCGAACACATTAAAGATGGACTGATGCAAAGTGGAAAAGTGATCTGTGGTCCGACGAGTCCACATTTCAAATTGTTTTTGGAAATTGTGGACGTCGTGTCCTCCGGGCCAAAGAGGAAAAGAACCATCCGGACTGTTATGGACGCAAAATTAAAAAGCCAGCATCTGTGATGGTATGGGGCTGTGTTAGTGCAAATGGCATGGGTAACTTACACATCTGTGAAGGCACCATTAATGCTGAAAGGTACATACAGGTTTTGGAGAAACATATGCTGCCATCCAAGCAACGTCTTTTTCATGGACGCCCCTGCTTATTTCAGCAAGACGATGCCAAACCAAATTCTGCACGTCTTACAACAGCGTGGCATCGTAGTAAAAGAGTGCGAGTACTAGACTGGCCTACCTGCAGTCCAGACCTGTCTCCCATTGAAAATGTGTGGCGCATTATGAAGCGTAAAATACGACAACGGAGACCCCGGACTGTTGAACGGCTGAAGCTGCACATCAAGCAAGAATGGGAAAGAATTCCACCTAAAAAGCTTCAACAATTAGTGTCCTCAGTTCCCAAACGCTTATCGAATGTTGTTAAAAGAAAAGAAAAGGTGATGTAACACTTTGGTAAACATGATCCTGGCCCAGCTTTTTTGGAATGTGTTGCAGCCATAAAATTCTAAGTTTATGATTATTTGCAAAAAAAATAATAAAGTTGATCAGTTTGAACATGAAATATCTTGTCTTTGTCGTGTATTCAATGAAATATCGGTTGAACATGATTTGCAAGTCATTGTATTCTGTTTTTATTTATGTTTAACACAACGTCCCAACTTCATTGGAATTGGGGTTGTAGATTCCCAGCCTGTGTCTCAATACTAGGGCTGTCACTATCGACTCTTTTTAGAATCAATTATCCTATCAATATTGTGTTGACGAAGCGAGTTTTTTTAAAATGTATTTTCATCGATGAGGGATGGACTTCTATCCTTTAAACTGCATAAGTCAGTACTGAATGTATGATATAAATGCGTTGTGCAGAATGTGAGTTGAAGTAAATGAATTGAAGTACTGTACTGTCTTATTATTAATTATCTGTACATGTTATATCCATATGCGTCATTGTCTGCAGACAAACACGAGACAACAGTAAGTTGTAACTCGCGAATGGTAGGCTTACAGTACAGTTCCTAAGTTATAACTAGTGATTGTAGGGTATATTACTAATATATTACTATATTGCTAATCAGTATTAAATCAACAACAACAGATTACCTTAGTACGCCGCAAAGCTCCTCCATGCAAATGTGCTATCCCAAGCTGGCTTGCTGGGCCACCTCAACATTTGCAGTGATTGCAACCACTACATTTCCGTCCTTTTTGGTTTCAAGTTATTCCAAAACTTGGACATCCTCTGTCTCCAGCAATGTATTCCAACTGGTCCCAAGATGGTCTCTCCTTCTCCTTCCGCTAATCCGTTACAGTCTGATTTACCGTCAATGCCACTAGGGAGAGCCTCAGTATATGCTTCTATCTTTTTGCGTGAAATATAGCCAAACTTTAGACTTACGCTTCTGCCTTGAGGCCATGTAGAAAACTTGAGAACCAATATATATTGCTTGTGTGTGACGTTATCACTCACTTGCGATGTAAGAGGAACCACTAAGCGGACGAATTTGGCAGGCAAACAAACAATTTCTCGGAATCGAGTTGCGACGGGTTTTTTTTAATCCGCTCCCTACTTTTAACCCACCGCATCTTTCTTCTCCATGCTGTGTCTCCAACAGCTCATCACCTATCTCACCAGCTCATTCTCGCTCTCTCCTCTCCATCCACTTTCTTCTGCTCCTGTTCAGAGCCAGGGTTCGAGCCTAGTAGAGGAAAACAATTATGTAAACCTCATCACATCCGATTTCCATACATACAAAATTGCATTCACGTATCATCGAAAACAACCTTTAACTCTTCAAATATAAAGTATTATTATTATTATTATCCATCCATGCATTTTGTGTACCACTTTGTGATCCTCACAAGGGTCGCGGGCGTGCTGGAGCCTATCCCAGCTATCTTCGGCCGAGAGGCGGGGTACACCCTGAACTGGTCGCCAGCCAATCGCAGGGCACATAGAAACCTACCATCCACACCTATGGGCAATTTAGAGTCTTCAATCAACCTAGCATGCATGTGTTTGGGATGTGGGAGGAAACCGGAGTGTCCGGAGAAAACCCACCCAGGCACGGGGAGAACATGCAAACTCCACACTGGCAGGGCCGGGGATTGAACCCCGGACCTCAGAACTGTGAGGCAGATGTGCTAACCAGTTGTTCACCGTGCCACGAATGATGATGATGATTATTATTATTATTAATAATAACTGTGAAGCAGACATGCTAACCACATGCTCTGCCTCGGCTATTCACATTCTAAGTACATCAACTCAATCATCACATTTTCGTGTGATAATCAAATACATTCCAAGAGTAAATACAAAGTACAAAATGGTGAGATCCCATTGAAAGGGAACACTGAAACATTGAAACTGTTGATGTAAATTTGGACTTTGTCTTTTATTAATAGTCCGATTGGTGAATAGCGCAGAACCTCCCAGATGAAACATTTGTATTTTCCTAGGACATGGGTAAATAACATGAACTCATTGTTGATGGAATAAAACCACTTGAGCAAATCAAGCACTTGCTGAGTTGTGTAGACATTGAACTCAGTGTGGTGGTGTGTGTGTGTGTGTGTTGTGGCCTTCTCTTCATCCTGAACACATGATTGAAAAATACTTTTCTGATGCAACAGCAGTGGCACTTCTCGTAATTAGACTTGTCCTCATCATTTGAGAGGTTCGACCTACAACCCATCCCACCTGACTTTTGCAGAGAGGTGGGAAATGTCCGAGTAATACAATATTTTACTTCACTTGCTTACCTCACAACAAACTCTCCTTCTTACGATCATAGAACAGTATAGGTCAACTATGCCAGTCCTGTTATTAAATACGGATTTACAGATGTGAAAGTCAAGTGTGTCAAGAATTGTATGAAAGATGGATGAAAATGTCTGTGCAATAAAATTCTCTACAAACCAGGACAATAAATACAGCTCCTTGTAGCTTTTCTGAATAGATATGACGTTAGCTTGCAAAAAAATGAAGCTAAACAAAAACTTATTCACCTTAAAATATCACCTCTGGAGAAGCCTATAATAGTCATAAATATTTTGATTGATATTGAAATCATGATTAGTAAACATGATTGTTCATTGATTTCACAACTTTGTATTTCTCCGCTGCTCTTTTCTCTCTACACGAACGACTGCACCTCAACGCACCCCGGCTGTCAAACTCCTTTAGTTTGCAGATGACACCACTGACATCGGCCTCATCAAGGACGGTGACGAGTCTGCATATCGACAGGAAGCGGAGCGGCTGGAGCTGCGGTGCGGCCGACACAACCTGGAGCTGAACACGCTCAAGACTGAAGAGATGATCGTGGACTTCAGGAGGCATCCTTTGCCACAGCTGCCCCCCATGTTCTCCAGCTGCCTTGTGTCAACCGTCGAAACCTTCAAGTTCCTGGGAATTACAGTCTCTCAGGACCTGAAGTGGGCGATCAACATCAACTCCGTCCTCAAAAAGGCCCAGCAGAGGATGTACTTCCTGGGGCTTCTGAGAAAGCACGGCCTGCCACCGGAGCTGCTGAGGCAGTTCTACACAGCGGTCATCGAATCAGTCCTGTGTTCTTCCATCACAGTTTTTTGGATCGTCTTGCAGCCACAAAATTCCAAGTTAATGATTATTTGCTAAAAACAATAAAGTTGATCAGTTTGAACATGAAATATCTTGTCTTTGTAGTGTATTCCATGAAATATAGGTTGAACATGATTTCCAAATCGTTGTATTCTGTTTTTATTTATGTTTAACACGTCCCAACTTCATTGGAATTGGGGTTGTACATGGGTCACATGGGAAGTGTGGCAGCAAGCATCACATCTCAATCCATCACAAAAAGGTGTACTCCTACCCACCCTTGAGGACTTGCACGCTGCCAGAACTAAGACAAGAGCGTGCAAAATCCTCTCGGACTCTCCACATCCTGTTCACCGGCTCTTCCGGCTCCTTCCCTTCTTCTCTCTTGCAATCAACTTCTTAAACAGCTAACTTACAATTCCATTGCAACATGCTACCAATTTCTTTTGTCTGCGTTTGTTGTCACATTTCTGTGGGGCCAATTATACATTACTCATGCACTCACTGTAGTAGTCTCGCCATGCTGCACTATTTGCATATCTGTTGTTGACCAATACCGCCCACTCATGCCAGAGTAGCATCTGCCCCATTTGCACACTGACTGAGGAGTATCTGCAACATTTGCACAATCAATATTGTTAATATTGTTTTTTTTTTTTAAAATACAATACAATAAAATGTACCGGCATTACCAGACTAATTACCAACTAGCAACCCTTCATTGCTCAGTGACTGTTTTGTTTTTGTTGTCATTGTCTTTATGTGTTCTCTGTCAATTGACTGTCTGTTGTCGTAGTCGAGCAGCTCCAACTACCGGAGACAAATTCCTTGTGTGTTTTTTTGGACATACTTGGCAAATAAAGATGATTCTGATTCTGATTGTCCCAGATTTTCGCACTACTCGTCACTTTAAACTGCATACACTCCTTGAAGTCTCGGCGCCCTTTGCACAATAGTCATTGGACCGGACGATTGCGAGATTAGACATTCGAAGTGCTCTAAGTGCTAGAGTACTCTGCATCTTTTTGCACAATTGTCAAAAAAATAATAATAATTGCACCGGCATTACCAGATAACTAGCAACCCTTTATTGCTCAGTGAATGTTTTTCTCAATGTCTTTATGTCTCAAAAGTGTTCTGTGTCAATTGACCGTCTGTTGTCGCACTCGAGCGGCTCCAACTACCTACCGGAGACAAACTTGTTGTGTGTATTTTGGACATACTTGGCAAATAAAGATGATTCTGATTCGACCTTTGCTTCAGTGTTTTGAACGGCATGTACACGGCATTCAAAATGCAGTGTAAAAAGGCTTTTTACGGACCTGCATGCACAAACACACTGTGTGTGTCCTGTCCTCCGTTCATCCCCTGCAACTGCCTCATGTTGGATTGTTCTATTTTGTACTCATGAAGCTATGTTCCATGATCTAACAATTAATTTCCGTTTCCAAAACACTCGGGTAATACATGATTAAGTTTTGTTATCCATGAGAATATGTAGGAGTTTAGATTACTGAGGCATGATGGTTTTAGTATGACTCCCCCATTTCTGATAACACCCAAGGCCAGAGATACCTTCTGCCAGATATATCAAAACCTTCTGGTGAACAGTCATAACGAAACCTTCTGAGGTGTATAAAAGGAGTTAGCTCAAATAAATGAGGTGTGTCATTCAGTGAACCTGCACTCTGGTGTACAGTTGATTGAATGCACCCTGATACTCAGCACTCTGGTGTCTTATTTCTTCCTCTCTTTTTGGACAAAGAAAACGAACACGCAAGGACGATTGAAGGTTCCATGATCGATTGAACATTGACATTTTATTACGTCCTTAACACTCACCGAACCCCGAGGATTTGATTGAACGCAGGTTAAGAACCGTAATCCTTTTCTGTGGTTCTGACAAAGATGAAAATGTTCCTCCATTTCGACATCAAAAATCACTCTTTCATAGGATTCGGTGATGATAGTAAACTATATGGTGGTGATTCACGAATATTATTCTTGTTTTCGGTGCGGTTTGAAGTGAAAGCCCAAGCTGTGAGACTATATCTAGTCGGAACTTTTCAACCTTACACACCAGTTCGGGCTATTGAATGAATGTTGACAAACACATTTACACTAACACTACAGTGTGCAAAACTGACCGCCCCTACCCTATTCACCTTGTATGAGACAATCAGCGACACAACACCCTCAAAAGGAAAGGCATCTTTTCAACTACTTGTCAAAACTTTGAGTAATTGTCTGGTGAGTGGTGCAGGGTGACCACCCATGATCCTCTTTAGGACCAGCTGAATACAAATGGCCGTCCGGTCTGGCACTGGCACTAGATTAAGGCGACCATCCCTTTGGGGGCGTGCATTCGAAACCCCCAGCGGTCCATGCAAGATACTGTGGATTAGTGGTTAAAGGTCCCATGCCAACAAATATTTGTTTTCATTATCTTTCCTGTCCTTTTTATTAAGTTTGAAAGTTAATTTGGAATCAAAATGCCCAGGATGCCCTTTTTAAGATATTGTAATTGGTCTTTTACACCTGGCAATTGAGATGGCTGTATTTCTAATTAATTTTCGATATGTAGATAAGATTTGCTCCGATTGGATTGCAGTTATTCTCATTTTAAATATAGAAGACACCTTTGCTCTGACTGGTTCTTTGCAATATCACGGCATTGTAGTGGCCAAGCATCTATAGCGCCGTCGAGTTTGGATCCTTTGATTTTGGGGTCTTACGATCATGGTGAAGCAGAATTCACCAAGCGTTGGACTGTTGACCCACTAAGACAAATGTACTGTCGGTGACGTGAGCTGAAAGGGGACCTGGGCGGAAATAAAAATAGGGGTATATTTTGGGAGGCTGGTCCTTCGCTCCCATTCACTTGAACATAACCGGCACGTGACAGTCATCATTATCGCACATTTTGGCAACAATGATCGTAAGTGTCGCTATTTCATCCACAGTTACAGTAAAAATGAAAAGTATAGTTCAGTATTGTTGTAAAACACAAGTCACCGAGGCCCCCCTATGGAGCCAGGACCTTTAGGTCAGGCTCGAAGGCGAGTGCCTGGTGGCCGGGCCTGCACCCATGGGGCCCGGCCAGGCACGTGAGTCCTCCTTCCCATGGGCTCATCACCTGTGGGAGGGGCCATAGGGATCGGGTGCAGTGTGAGCTGGGCAGTGGCCGAAACTGGCTCAAGGGATGTGGAATGTCATGTCTCTGGCAGGGACGGAGCCCGAGTTGGTGTGTGAGGTTGAGAAGTTCCGACGAGATATAGTCTGGATCGCCTCCACACACAGCTTGGGCTCTGGTGCCAGTCCTCTTGAGAGGGGTTGGACTCTCTTCCGCTCTGGAGTAGCCCACGTTGAGAGGCGCTGAACCTTTTATTTACAC
Organism: Phyllopteryx taeniolatus; assembly: GCF_024500385.1. Classification (NCBI taxonomy): domain Eukaryota; kingdom Metazoa; phylum Chordata; class Actinopteri; order Syngnathiformes; family Syngnathidae; genus Phyllopteryx; species Phyllopteryx taeniolatus. Next base: position 16,443,690 of record NC_084522.1, read on the forward strand.
TTATCCTCTTTCAACCAATTTAACATTACTCCTCTTACAACCCCCCCCCCAACCAATCTATCAAACAAACCCACCCCCCACCTCCCCCCCCATCCACTCCACCCACACCCCCCCCACCCCAAAACCCAAAACCATAACCCAACAAAACCCTTAATACCTTAATATATATTCTAAATACACAAACCCCATCCACCTTCCACCCCAACCACCCATACCCCCACTCCTAATATCACTACCCATAAATAAACCCATATAATACCACATACTCACACCCCCAACCTTAATCTACCAAATCTAATCACCACCTTTCAACATACTTCTCCCCAACCTACTCCTCTCCTAATACATATATCCACCCCAAAACAACACCTACCCACTCAACTTACCACATATATTACTACATAAGCTTAACTTTTAATTCACAAATTACCGGCCACACCAACATCCCATTATATCGTTTTTCTGTGTGCAGCATCCTTCCTTTCCCCTCTTCCCCGGATAAAAATTCCAATACCTATATTTACACCTATATTTATTTATTCTGTAACCAACTGTTATTTTTATAAAACCAATATCTTACACAAAAAAACTACTGTCTCCAGTATCGCATTGAATGGTTTGTATAACTGCACCCCCACTCCATTCCCCGCTTTTGAAAATACACGAAGTAAATATATAAGTCCCCGCCCCCCCCCCATCATGACCCACCAGACAACCGCAGTTCTCTGGCCGTCCACCCCCCCCCCCCACAACCCCACCACCCCTAGGACGTCATATTGAGATTTGGCTATACTAACCTCTTCCTTTTTGCGAGCCCACCCAAAAAGAATACGTCAGAAGGGAATGCCTGCGTTTACTTCCGGTTTAGTTCGATTTACGCTTAACGTTATAATCAAACTATCTTTGTCTCGTAAAGGGGCACCACGTCTCTTTTTATATTCATAAACTTTAGGAAATGTGACAAAAACCTCTTATCAATCTCTCTATTCTGAAGGTTTGTTGCGAAGTAAGATGAAATAAGAGTTCTAGATTATAGCGGTTTACCTGTTTCACTCAAACACACGAAAATGACAAAGGAAGTTGAATTTTACAGAAAGTTTTATGATATCTAAGGGGGGAAACTACGGGGAAACAATGCAGAGGGACTGGAGTACAAAGATTACAAGCAAATGTACAAAATGTAGGGTGAATGAACTCGTGATGTGAGGGTGGAATGAGGATGTGCGGTGACAATGTGACCTGAGAACTTCTGTGACCATTATTATAACCCAATAATTCACCAATTTAGGAAACATCCCGTTCCACTCACGTTACGTAGAACACAACTTAGCCAGGCTGGTCGGACTTCCAGATGGATGGGCCGGGGCGCCGAACAGGTGTATTTTAAGAAAAAAGAAGAGAGAGAGAAAAAAAAAAAAAGAGTTCAAGTGCAGGGTGGCCAGAGCGGTTGAGGTGGCGTTGGTCCGCCACATGCTCAGGGAAAACTGGCCACAATTCCTTCCTGACAGATCTTTTAGTAAGATGCCCCACACACACAGAAGTGTGGTTTCGGGGCACGGGCAGAGTACTTCTGCGGTCTGCGCTTGTCGGCGCGGCGAGGAAAGTTTAGTGCGTCTTCGCCACCTCGTGGTGAGAGACAGGGCTCCCTGGCTGCGCGCCAGTATCTTCAGTAAGCTGGAGAAACAAGAGGCCCAGAACAAAGGCGCCTCCGGCCTTTTATGCACAGGAGAAAGGGGCTGGTCCAGGGACTAAGAGGAAGACGGAGTATTAGTATTAATTTTCATCCTAGGATTATTTATGGTTTTAAAACCAGTGGAAATAAGATCTTAATTCATTCATTCCCAGCTTCTGCACTGTCACACACACACCCTGGTTAATCTATGAGTGTTTCAATTTTATGTGATGGCTAAGAACACTTAATATTTGAGCTGTAACATTTGTGTTGCGTGGGGTAAAACATCTCATCTGATTCAGTTGACATCAGACCTGTGGAAAACAATCATTAGTGACACTGGTGTCATGATATATACTGGGAGCATTCATGCAAAGTTTGTAATATCACAACGGACATTTAAAGTCAGTGAAAATTGTTGGTAACTGTTGTGGCGTGCAGTAACTCTTTACTGCTAGTGGGTGTCGCTTATGTTCCATTAATTGTCCCAGGGTGCGTGGCCCCTTTTTGAAAAGAAAGCAACAAATGGTCCATTGAACTTTATTTTTGTGGGTTCCTTGTCACATTTTGGAAGAGGTTCTCCCAACCTTTTGGTCGGCATCTCAGCTCTGCACAAGAAGGGGTCTTTGATTAATCGAAACCCAGATTTCTAGGGGAGCTGTTAATTAGTTTAAGGACCAGGTGACATAAACCAGGCTTCCTGTGACCGTCTGGCTCAGCGGGGCAGTAGGCAGAAATGCAGAACTATCAGAGGTTGGAGGTTGCTGGTGCCATAGCGTGTCCGCTACAGCGGCTTTTCGAGAAGAGGTGAGATAGGCTCTCGGTGGACAGGAGGAGCTTCCAGAAGACTGGAGCACTACAGCTAAGGTGATCAGAGAGACAGGCAGGAAAGTACTTGATGTGTCTTCTGGTAGGAAAGGGGGGAAGGAGACTTGGTGGTGGAACCTCAAAGTACAGGATATCATACAAGCAAAGAGGTTAGCTAAGAAGAACTGGGACACTAAAAGAACCAAGGAGGGGAGACAATAATACATGGAGATGCGACATAGGGCGAAGATAGAGTTGGTAAAGGCCAAGCAAGAGGCATATGATGACATGTATGGCAGGTTGGACACTAAACAAGGAGAGGAAGATCTATACAGGTTGGCCAGACCATTGGATAGAGATGTGAAAGATGTGCAGAGGGCTAGGGTGATTAAGGATAGAGGTGGAAATGTGTTGACTGCTGCCAGTAGTGTGCTGGATAGATGAAAAAAAAATACTTTTTAACACAGTGAAGTTATGGGAAAGAGTAGTGGAGGCTAGACTCAGGACAGAAGTGAGTATTGTGAGCAACAGTATGGTTTTATGTCTACTTATGGAGAAGTACAGAGACGGTCAGAAGGGGCTACATTGTGTCTTTGTAGATCTGGAGAAAGCCTATGACAGAGTACCCAGAGAGGAACTGTGGGACTGCATGCGCAAGTCTGAAGTGGCAGAGAAGCATTTTAGAATAGTACAGGACATGTATGAGGGCAGCAGAACAGTGGTGAGGTGTGCTGTAAGTGTGACAGAGGAGTTTAAGGTGGAGGTGGGACTGCATCAGGGATCAGCCCTGAGCCCCTTCCTGTTTGCAGTGATGATGGATAGGCTGACAGATGAGGTGAGACTTGAATCCCCGTGGACAATGATGTTCGCAGATGACATTGTGATCTGCAGTGAAAGTAGAGGCATGCACTGGAAACGAGACGAATGAAGATTAGCCAAAGACAGAATATATGTCCATGAATGAGAGGAGTGGAGGGGAAAGAGTGTGTCTACAGGGAGAAGAGATAGCGAGGGTGGAGGGTGGAGGACTTTAAATACTTGGGGTCAACAGTCCAGAGCAATGGTGAGTGTGGTAAGAAAGTGAAGAAACAGGTCAGAGCAGCTTGGAATGGGTGGAGGAAGGTGTCATGTGTGTTATGCGACAGAAAAGTCTCTGCTAAGATGTGGGGCAAAGTTTATAAGACAGTGGTGATGCCAGCCCCGCGACCCTTGTGAGGATTAAGCGGTACTGAAAATGGATGGCTGGATGGATGGTGATGCCAGCCATGATGTACGGATGAGAGACAATGGCACTGAAGAGACAACAGGAGGCAGAGCTGGAGGTGGCAGGAATGAAGAAACTGAGGTCCTCTCTAGGAGTGACCAGGTTGGATAAGATTGTAAATGAGCTCATCAGAGGGACAGCCAAGGTTCGATGTTTTGGAGACAAAGTTAGAGAGAGAGCAGACTTTGATTGTTTGGACACGTCCAGAGAAAAGAGAGTATACTGGTCGAAGGATGATAAGGATGGAGCTGCCAGGCAAGACAGCTAGAGGAAGACAAAAGAGAAGGTTGACAGATGTAGTGAGGGAAGACATGATGGCAGTTGGTGTCAGAGAGGGGGATGCAGGAGAAAGGTGAACATGGAAAAGAATGACACGCTGTGGCGACGACCCTTAACGGGAAAAGCCTTTGAATGCCTCATGCTAGAGCCCCTCAAGAGTGTCACAGGTCCCTTGCTGGACCCCCTGCAGTTTGCCTACCGAGCAAACAGGTCTGTGGATGACGCAGTCAACATGGGGCTGCACTTGATCCTAGAACACCTAGACGGCACGGGGACCTACACGAGGATTCTGTTTGTGGACTTCAGCTCTGCGTTCAACACCAAGGATGTGTCCTCTCTCTGCTACTCTTCTCTCGCTACACGAATGCCTGCACCTCATCGCACCCGGCTGTCCAAATCGTGACGTTTGCAGACAACAACACAGTCATTGGCCTCATCAAAGACGGTGACGAGTCTGCGTATCGACTGGAAGTTGAGCGGCTGGAGCTGTGGTGCGGCCGACACAACCTGGAGCTGAACATGCTCAATAATGTGGAGATGACTTCAGGAAGCATCCTTCGTCACAGCTGCCCCTCACCCTGTCCAACTGCCCTGTGTCAACTGTCGAGAGCTTCAAGTTCCTGGGAATTAGTCTCTCAAGACCTGAAGTGGGAGACCGACATCAACTCCATCCTCAAAAAGGCCCAGCAGAGGATGTACGGGTTCTGAGGAAGCACGGCCTGCCAAAGAAGCTGTTGAGGCAGTTCTACACAGCAGTCATTGAATCAGTCTTGTGGTCATCCATCACAGTTTGGTTTGGTGCTGCCACAAAAAAGGACAAACTCCGACTGCAACAGATAATCAAAACTGCTTAAGGATGGGTACCCCGCTACCCATCCTTAAGAACTTACACGCTACCAGAACTAAGACAAGAGCATGCAAAATCCTCTTGGACCCTCCAATAATTGTATCAGCAATAATTGTATCAGCATTACCACGACTGGTAACCTTTCATTGCTCAGTGACTCTCCCTACTGTGTTTTTATGTTTTTATGTCTCAAGTATTTTCTGTCAAATGGCTGTCTGTTGTCATATTAGAGCAGCTCCAACTACCAGAGATGTATTTGTTGTGTTTTTGACATACAAAGATGATTATGATTTTGATTCTGAAAAGTAGAAGATATTTAAAGAATACTCTATTTACCGGTGGCGCACCGAGAATGACGTTGCGGAAATGACGGCACGGAAATGAAGAATTTTACCTGGCAATGGGCGGTGCCTGTCCCCTTGACTTTTGCAAAACTAAACATATTATTTTTGCATTTCTGTAGCAGAAAGTAATCCTACAATAATTACTGTGTAAAGGAAAGCAATAATAATAATAATAATGGCTTCCAACGAACAAACCATCGTTCTGAGCATCCTTAGTCTTCTCTAGGTGGCCGGTTGTCGAGGCGCCTCGGTGGGGCTGGCGGACCGCCCTGGGTCCCTTGGTGTGGACTCCTGGGCCCGATCCCACCTCTCGATTAATTGAATGGGGTCCTCAGCCACCGCGGTGCAGGCACAGGAATTACAGGACACTTCTGTAAGTCACTGTGCATGCGAAACAGTGTCAATTCACTTGCATGTGTCCGCAGGCACACACCCCTGGGACTTTTTCACTGGGTGTGGGGCCACTCACTTATTGCGACAAATAATGCAAACTGCTTGTGTGTCCCCTCACTCACACTCTCGTCCTATAGACTTTTATATTTTACATAGTGACTCCCACCACACTTCAGTTGGACAGCCGGGTTCACGACCCTTGTCCTGCATCCTGTCCTTGTCTTGTCCTACCTTGTCCTGTCCTATATAATGATTTACTTTTCTCATCTTGTTTACAATTAGTGATTTGTCTTTTGTCTTCTTTTCTCACTCCCCTCTAGAAACATTGTTCTGTTCGACTGATCGACTGATTCTCAATAAATATCCATTATAATACTAAGAAACCACAGCGACAGCTTAAAAACTCCACTGTGACACAGTAAAACTGTTCTGGCATAAAAGGGATACAGATCCTCCATTCTGCTTGACCTGACAGCCGAACAGGACAAAAAAATATCCATCCATCCATCCATTTTCTACCGCTGATCTGGGTCGGGTCGCGGGGGTAGTAGCTTTAACAGGGACGCCCAGACTTCCCTCTCCCCAGCCACTTCATCCAGCTCTTCCGGGGTGATCCTGAGGCGTTCCCAGGCCAGCCGAAGGACGTAGTCTCTCCAGCGTGTCCTGGGTCGTTCCCGGGTTCTCCTCCCAGTGGGACGTGCCCGGAACACCTCACCAGGGAGGCCTCCGGGAGGCATCCGAATCAGATGCCCCAGCCACCTCATCTGGCTCCTCTCGATGTGGAGGAGCAGCGACTCTACTCTGAGATCCTCCCAGATGACCGAGCTTCTCACCCTATCTCCAAGGGAGAGCCCGGACACCCTGCGGAGGAAACTCATTTCAGCCGCTTGTATCCGGGATCTTGTTCTTTCGGTCACGACCCACAGCTCGTGACCAGAGGTGAGGGTAGGAATGTAGATCGACCGGTAAATTGAGAACTTCGCCTTTCTGCTTAGCTCCTTCTTTACCACAACGGACCGATACAAAGTCCGCATCATTGCAGATGCTGCACCGATCCGCCAGTCGATCTCCCGTTCCATTTTTCCCTCACTCGTGAACAAGACCCCAAGATACATGAACTCCTCCACTTGGGGCAGAATCTCATCACCGACCTGGAGAGGGCACGCCACCCTTTTCCGACTGAGGACCATGGTCTCAGATTTGGAGGTGCTGATTCTCATCCCAGCCGCTTCACACTCGGCTCCAATGAGAGTTGGAGGTCACGGCTTGATGAAGCCAACAGAACCACATCATCTGCAAAAAGCAGAGATGCAGGACTGAGCCCACCAAACCGGACCCCCTCTACGCCTCGGCTGCGCCTTGAAATTCTGTCCATAAAAGTTATGAACAGAATCGGTGACAAAGGGCAGCCTTGGCGGAGTCCAACCCTAACCGGGAACGAGTCCGACTTACTGCCGGATATGCGGACCAAACTCTGACACCAGTCGTACAGGGAACAGCCCGTATCAGGGGGTTCGGTACCCCATACTCCCGAAGCACCCTCCACAGGACTCCCCGAGGGACACGGTTGAATGCCTTCTCCAAGTCCACAAAACACATGTGGACTGGTTGGGCCAACTCCCATGCACCCTCGAGGACCCCGCCGAGGGTGTAGAGCTGGTCCACTGTTCCACAGCTGGAACGAAAACTACACTGCTCCTCCTGAATCTGAGATTCGACTTCCTGACGGACCCTCTTCTCCAGCACCCCTGAATAGACCTTACCAGGGAGTCTGAGGAGTGTGATCCCCCTGGAGTTGGAACACACCCTCCGGTCCCCCTTCCTAAAAAGGGGGACCACCACCCCAGTCTGCCAATCCAGAGGAAATGTCCCCTATGTCCATGCGATGTCGCAGAGGCGTGTCAACCAGGACAGCCCCACAACATCCACGGCCTTGAGGAACTCCTGGCGAATGTCATCCACCCCCGGGGCCTTGCCACCGAGGAGCTTTTTAACTACCTCGGTCACCTCAAACCCAGAGATAGGAGAGCCCGCCTCAGAGAACCCACACTCTGCTTCCTCATGGGAAGGCGTGTCGGTTGAATTGAGGAGGTCTTCGATGTATTCTCCCCACCGACTCCCAACGTCCCGAGTCGAGGTCAGCAGCGCCCCATCCCCACTATACACGGTGTTGGTGGTGCACTGCTTTCCTCTCCTGAGACGCCGGATGGTGAACCAGAATTTCTTTGAGTCTTTCTGCATGGCCTCACCGAACTCCTCCCATACCCAAGTTTTTGCTTCAGTGACCACCAAAGCTGCATTCCGCTTGGCCAGCCGGTACCCATCAGCTGCCTCAGGAGTCCCACCGGCCAAAAAAGCCCGATAGGATTCCTTCTTCAGCTTGTCGGCATTCCTCACCGTTGGTGTGCACCAACGGGTTCGGGGATTGCCACCTTACGGCCACAGCTCCCGTCGGCCGCCTCAGCAATGGAGGCGCAGAACATGGTCCACTCGGACTCAATGTCCCCCACCTCCCCCGGAACATGAGCAAAGTTCTGTCTGAGGTGGGAGTTGAAACTCCTTCTGACAGGGGATTCCGCCAGACGTTCCCAGCAGACCCTCACAATACGTTTGGGCCTGTCACGTCGGACCGGCATCTTCCCCCACCATTGAAGCCAACTCACCACCAGGTGGTGATCAGTTGACAGATCCGCCCCTCTCTTCACCCGAGTGTCCAAGACATGCGGCCGCAAGTCTGATGACACAACCACAAAGTCGATCATCGAACGGCGACCTAGGTTGTCCTGGTGCCAAGTGCACGTGTGGACACCCTTATTCTTGAACATGGTGTTCGTTATGGACAATCCGTGACGAGCACAGAAGTCCAATAACAGAACACCGCTCGGGTTCTGATCGGGTTCCTCCCAATCACGCCCTTCCAGGTCTCACTGTCATTGCCCACGTGAGCATTGAAGTCCCCAGCGGGAGCGCTCTCCAGCACCCCCTCCAAGGACTCCAAAAAGGGTGGGTACTCTGAACTGCTGTTTGGTGCATAGGCGCGGAATTTGTGCCATTTTGCTCTTTCTGTCCGTCTGCTAATCAATACCACTGCTTTCCTTTATGATACGATAATGGAAATACACTACTTCAAATGACTGAAGGACAAGTATCAATATTTAAATTCCAGAATAAATCTTCTGATGTCAGGAGAGAAAGATTACCTGTTTTGTCAGCCACTTCTTGTTGTTGACAAACTTCATATTCACAGTAAAATATTTTGCAAACATAACTTGAGTCACCGTCAATCTTGATTTCATACGAAGCTATGGTATGCCAGTTGCATAAGACTAAAACATGCATGGTCATGCAGTACTCCACCAAAAAAGGGTGCAACCAAATCATGTGCTGGTGCGACAAACGCATCAGTGCTAACGATGAAAAAGTGAGTGTACAGCCCGAGTGTTTGATTTTACATCTTATATAATTTTCAATTTATTTATTTATTGATGTAAATGATTGTATTTTTTAGGTAGAGAATGGGACTGACGTATTTCCGGGTCACAGATATACAATAAGACTAAATTCTCCCATGCCTAGGTGGCGGCCATGTTAAATGTGGGGCATTGACGTGGCGGCCAGGTGACAATGGTACATCTATTGTCTATTGTACATAGAGCAGACAGAGAGTGTCAGGCCCGCAGTGTTGAACTCTGACGAATACAAACACAAGTTTCTGGAGTCTGGAACATGCTATTTTTAGTACAGTAACAGTTTTTTTTTTGTTTGTTTTTATTTAGTGTTTTGTCAAGCCGTTCACCTTTGGCAACAGATTTAGAACTAGGAAGCACACAAATTCCACACGTCTCATGAGAGGGACTCGAGTATTGTACGTCAACAATGTCACCATGATCAAGCACACTGGCGTGGTATCCATTTTCTGTACCGCTTGTCCTCACTAGAGTCGCGGGAATGCTGGAGCCTATCCCAGCTATCTTCAGGCGAACTGGTCACTAGCCAATCGTAGGGCACATATAAACAAACCATTCACACTCACATTGACACCTACGGGCAATTTAGAGTCTTCAATTAACCTACCACGATGTTTTTGAGATGTGGGAGGAAACTGGAATTCCTGGAGAAAACCCACGCAGGCACGGCAGCCAACATTTTCAAGCTTTTTTCTATTTATTTACAAAAACTTTGTACTGTACTGGGCGTTTTAGGCCATGGGGGAAAAAAAACTAAAAAATGCTTGCTTCAATGTAACGGGCAATCGGTTATATCGGATGACCTAGCCCCAATTAGTTTTTTTTTTTAATTTATTTTTTTTTTTAATCGAGGGTTCCACTGTACATACAAACTGTGAGTAGTTACATGGTTTGGCACTCAGAAGCAGGTGCGGAAAGGCCAGCTAAGGGGAGCATCCACATCAGCAGACCTGGGTAGACCCTCCCCCATGCTGGGAGAAAACGGGATTCAATTGCAGTTGCTTTTGGAAATTTCCAAGCTTCCACATTTTGTTACATTTGAAAAATGGCCGTTAAAGCACAGATTTTTTTCCCAGATCACTCCCTACTTCTAAAGCCAACGCTTGTGATTGGTTCTCTCCGAGCAGTCTCAAACATGACATATTTTTCCAAATATGATCTCAAACCGCCACCATGTGGTGCAATCTATTAGTTTGTCTGAGATTTTGAAAAGGTTAGACGCAACTACACTTTTGGGGGAAAACAACAACTTTTTTTATGGAGCATTCGCTTATCTGAGTTGTCATATGAAGCAATGTGGTCTAAATTGTGCATATTTCCATTCCAACACTGAACAAGTGTTTATTGAATGTTTCACTTTAAAACATTGCTCCTAAAAAAAAAATTTAAAAAAAAAAAAAAAAAAAAAGGAATGCAATGCGACATACACGTTTGGTAGACAATTGTCGTTCTCATAATACATTAACGGGACCTTTTCCTGCAAGAAAAACAAAACCTAAGAACCACAAGCTCAGGATTGAAGAATCATCACCATCACCATCATTCGCTTGATTGACAGCCCAAGCGAACACGTGACTTTCTCGTGACTGGCTGCGAGTATTGAGAGCGCTGCAGGAGAATTACCAAGCAGCACTGAGGCTATAAAGCCTCAGTGCAGAGGGCGCACCAAAAAAAAAAAAAAAAAACCGGAGACAGATCCCCGGCGGAGCGTCGACACTCATCATGGATCACTGAAGAGACCGCGCAACTTTGTCGTTTTCTCGTCCTCTCCTCCAGTCGTCTAGCAGATTAACAGCGCCGAACGACTTTGGCGTCATGAACTTGCGCGTTTTCCCACTTTTGATGCTTTTCATCGCCCTGACTCCAGTTTTGGGCGAGGAGAGCCTCCTTGGAGAAATCGATGACTACTGGACGAACCACCACCACATTCAGGTAGTGTCACTTTTCGCTTAAAGTCCAACTGGTTTTCCGCATAAGAGAAAAAAATAATATTTTTTTTTTAAAATAAAGTACTTCAGTACACGGCTCAAATATGCTCAACTGATGGAATGTTGTAATCAAATAATACATATTACTTTCACATATTTCAATCACCTAAATTCAAATGACTTTTTTTTTATTTTTTTGGAAGTGATACATTTAAGGACAGTAGACCGAAAGAATTTAAGGATGGGATGTAGTCAGAGGGGGTCCACTTTTTTTTTTTCTTTTTGAATGAATGAAGCGCACTCATTTTGAAAATGAATTTTGAGCAACAATACAAGGAATACATCAAGGTTCTCTGCACGCTATAACCACTTTGTTTAAATGACCCCGGTCGGTGGGGGGTTGAAAAACCGAAACCAAAACGCTCCGAGCACAATAGGGAACCCTTTTGTCCTCGTGGAAATGCTACACTTGGTGCCGCGGCCTCGTTCGTCTGCATGGAATTGAAATGAATTGCACGTCTTGCGTACGACATTGCGAAGTGGAGCGATGCCAAGACAACGCGGGCCGAGGCCATTCTGCTAATGAATTGGCCAACAATAAATCGTGAGCCCCCCCCCTGCACCCACCAGTTCCACATCTCAGGCTATCACACTAATGCATACAAGGGAGCCATAAAGCAACAAATGGCTCAAGGTATTACTTTTTCTGAGTTGAGTTACAGGCATCTCTCATTTAGCGTGGGGGGGGGCTGAGTTTGCGACCGCCCCCACAATAGGTGACATCCCGTGGAGTTTTGTTTGTTTATTCATACGGATTTGAAACCTCCCCAGACTCTTTAGAAATCTTCTCCGCACTCTACCATACACTTTGTATACTCTTACACACCTTTGAAACTCTTAAACAAACAGTAGTACTGTACACAATGTACATTTCACCCCTTGTAATATTTATTGAAATGAATCTTTTTTTTTTTTTAAACCGATGTAATATTTTAGACTTGGAAACTTACCACAAATAAATTACAGTATGCACTCCAAATCCCTGCGATATGGCGGATTACGCACAATTCTGAGTGGAACATTTAATGTTATATATTGTGCCGATTTGAAATGAGACTCAATGAGGTTGCCCCCGCCGTATCGCTGCCCCCCCCCCCCCCAGGACGGCTGGATGTCCGGCGACCCACTCGGAGGAATACTTTTGAGGAGGACGAGGAAGCCACGGCCACATCAGTTCATCGGCCTGATGGGGAAGCGCTCAATGGGTAAAAATCCTCATCCAGACACTTTTCAGTCCCGTTTGCGGCCTGACACTTAATAACTTTTCCCTGCTTTCTGCCAAAGCAAAGACACAGATTCCACGCAAAAGTAAGTACCAGTACTGAACATTACAACTCTGTCAACATTCACAAAAATTGCGCTTTTCTTATTATTATTATTTTTTTTTTTTTTGCTTTTGTTGTATACGCATAAAAATCAAAATACAATGTACAAACAATGCTTGACAATCAGCCACGGGTTTCTGTTCACATTTCCACTCATGACCGCTGACGTTCCGGTCACTCGACAAGCTCGGATTGATTGACAGCTGCAGTACCGCCGTTTTAGCTGCGCTCGCCTTCTTGCTCGGGTGCCTTCATTTGTCCAGTTGAGTAGTGGCCTGTAGTGCACGTTTGAGTGTGACAAAGAAGAAATAATTTTCTTTTCTTTTATTTATTTATTTATTTTTTAAATGAGATGGTTTTTGTCAACATTAGTCACCCTATACATTAATCAACCCAATTTGGTGTAAAGTCTGTTTTTATTTTTATTTTTTCTTCAGTACATCCTTCATTATTAACATAGTGTGCTGAGACACTAGAGAATAAAGCAGCGATAATAAATCGTTTTTATGGTTGTAAATGATTACATTAGATGAGATATAAAGGGGGATAAAAAAAAGTTTCATTATTATATAAGTTGTCAATGGCACAACCATATCTTTAATGTATAATATTTGCAGCTGCACATTCGGTGTATGTCAATTTGAAGTCAGTAAATAATAATAATAATAATAATAAATACTTACAAAGTATGCTCGCGAATCTCTGTGGCGGATTGCGACCGCATAATGAGTCGCTCTCCGGTGGCATTAAAGGCAGCTTCAGTGACAAAGAAGGACCGTTTGAAGACAAAAATAAATAAAAATAAAAAAATGAAAAAATTAAAAGAACTCTGAAGACACTTCGATGCGTTTGTGTTAGTTTTCGTGGAAAAAGGCATATTAAGAAAATCCTATAAAACCCCCAATTTAATTTGCATCTTCGGAAAACACTTTTTCAAAATACATGACTTTAGAATATTATTTTTTCCTCAAAACAATTATGAACTTTTGGTGGATACCAACAAGCGATAGTTCCAATACATTTATCAGTCAAATGAATCCATTTTCAAAATGAAATTCCGTCTTTACCATGATTGATCAAATTAGATTAAAATGACCTACAACCATCGAAAAACGGGATGATTATTAGACATAACACAACATATATCATCATTGTAAATATTCTTGGATTTTTCAAGTATCTCAATGACTCCCATCCAAAAAGGTGCAACTCTTCCTCAACGTGAGAGCTTTGCACGCCGGTTTTGTTGTCGCTCCTTCTTATGTCTGATCATGTTTTCAACTTTCCGTTGAAGGGCATAAAGTCAACTCTTTTGTCGGGTTGATGGGGAAAAGAAACCAAGAAGAGCCAGGTAAATCATCGCGCCGACAGCCAAATTGCCAGCGGGATGTGCAGCGCGCCACGTGATTGTACATACACGGCGCAACGCAGAATTAGGGCCATACTAACTCGGCCGGCCTGGATAAACTCACTATTCTATTCTATCGTACAGTTCTACAGTGTGTGGTTTGCTACGCGCGCACAAAGATTTGTTTGGCGTCCTTTGTCGGGAACGGGGCAAAATTGTGATAAAAAAAACCCAGCTTTGTGCCCCGCGCCCACCAGGCCGAGCCCGATGAAAGTATTATTATGAATGGCAAAAGCAAAATGCTCAAACCGACTGTCATAGCTTGGTTGCAATGGGATCTGTCCAGCTGCGTGTTGAGGTCTCCCTGTTTGTCCCCAAATGTCTCCTGCAGATTCCTACGACTGGAGCGCAATCCAGATGTATGACAAGCGCCGCTAGAACTGCCAACTCCTCACCTGCCAGTTTGGCATCTTGCCATTCGTCATCTGTGACAGGGGGGGCCTCTCTCCTCGTTTGGCTTTCTTGACGCTGTTAATTGCTGTTCACCGAATAAAACCACTCTGTTTCCACCTTTTTTGTTTAGTCGTCGCAATGTTGTGCCTGCGCAAGCCATTTTCAACACTTTAGATCGGGCAATCATTTGTCAAATCAATAGAAACATAACCACATGGGGTCTGAGCAATAGTATACATTTGTCAAGGATAAATATGCTATATAATATAGCGCAGTTTTAACGTTCAAACTGAGCATATTGTTAGTCTGTCTGGGAAATAAACAATTTCCAGCTGTAGGTAATGTCGACTGACTGCTCTGTGGCATGCAGTAGAAACAAATCAAAAGATTTTCAAAATAGGATAACGGTGCCCTCTTTTGACTTCTTGCGATAGTGCATAATGAACACGCAAGTCACGTGGCTTTACGGCTGGCTTTTTATTTGTTGCAGTGACAATGAACATCAGCGAAAGCAAATCGGGATTATGTAACACTCAAGAGATCACGCGGCGACAGAAAACAACACACGCAAACGTCGCACGACATCATGGCCGACTTTAACTGGCGGAACCAAGTGGAACCAGTTCACACTCGGTTCTGTCCTTTAATGCGAAGCGTTGCGACAGTCATACGCAGTTAAAACAAACAAACCCCCCCCCCCCCAAAAATAAAAAACATGCATGGTAGATGAATTGATGACTTTAAAGTGGTCACAGGTGTGTCGGGGTCATTTTCATATAGCCGACAGCAAAATAAATGGTTTCATTTCTGCGTGAAACTATGACATGCGATTGTAGAAAGAGTGTAATGGGGTCAATGAGCACTCAGCATCATTTGTGGCCGCAGTTTGAAGGGCGACACGTAACTTGTGTATTTTTATCAAGCCGTTGTTTGTCATTACTGTTTTGCACTTTTGTATTTACGGTTGTAAAAATGGATTTCAATGGGCCTCCGCCATTTCCTCCGTCAATAAGGATTGCCTTTCCGAACACTTTGAAATCATCAATTACTTTTTAACTCTCGTGTGTGTCATTTATGTTCATTTTTTGACAGAAAAAAAAAATGGAATTGTTGACATTTTTTGCAGATTTATTAAAAAATATCACACAGCCATAAGTATTCAGACCCTTTGCTGTGACACTCATATATATTAAACTCGGGTGCTATTTCCATTTCTTCTGATCATCCTTGAGATGGTTCTACACCGTCGTTGGAGTCCAGCTGTGTGTGATTATGCTGATTGGACTTGATGAGGAAAGCCACACACCTGTCTATACGAGACCTCACAGCTCACAGTGCATGTCAGAGCAAATGAGAATCATGAGGTCAAGGGAACTGCCTGAAGAGCTCAGAGACAGAATTGTGGCAAGGCACAGATCTGGCCAAGGTTACAATACAAATTCTGCTGCACTTAAGGTTCCTAAGAGCACAGTGGCATGGTAGGTTAATTGAAGACTCTAAATTGCCCGTAGGTATGAATGTGAGTGCGAATGTTTTTTTTTTGTTTATGTGTGCCCTGAGATTGGCTGGCAACCAGTTCAGGGTGTACAGCGCCTCCTGCCCGATGATAGCTGGGATAGGATCCAGCACGCCCGCGACCCAAGTGAGGAGAAGCGGCTCGGGACATGGATGGATGGATGGCTTCAGAACAACTCCGTGACTGTTCTTGAATGGCCCAGCCAGAGCCCTGACTTAAACCCAATTGAGCATCTCTGGAAAGGCCTGAAAATGGCTCCCCACCAACGTTCACCATCCAAACTGACAGAACAGGAGAGGATCTGCAAGGAGGAATGGCAGAGGATCCCCAAATCCAGATATCAAAAACCTGTCGCATCATTCCCAAAAAGACTCATGGCTGTATTCGCTCCAAAGGCTGCCTGTACTAAATACTGAGCACAGGGTCTGAATACTTACGGCTGTGGGATATTTCAGTTCATCTTTTTTAATAAATCTGCAGAAATTTCAACAATTCCGTTTTTCTCTGTTAATATGGGGTGCTGTGTCTACATTGAGGAAAATAAAAAATCAATGATTTTAGCAAATGGCTGCAACAAAGAGTGAAACATGTAAGGGGGTCTGATATGCTCATTTAACACCATTCAAGAGACCCAAGGTTGCCCAACAATATTTTGTGAAGAAATTATTGAAATGTCCTCTGGCGACCAGTTCAGGGCGTACTGGGATTGGCTCCAGCACGCCCGCGATCCGAGTGAGGATTAGCGGTAGAGAAAATGGATGGCGGGACTATTGAAATAGATTAGTCCTGTAACGAGAAACCAAAGTTCAGATTCGTTTCATATCCAAATTTCTGACCGATGGTTAAATAAACAATTCGATTTTTTAATAATATTTTCATTAAAAATCTAACTATAACTTCACATTTATAGTAATATTGTAGTTCTTATATTTCTTGAGAACTATATGAAAAATGTCAATCGTTTATTTATAATAGCGATCACCCTGTGCTGTTGATTGAAATTGTGACGGTCACGTGACCAACCGCGGAACTCAGGATAGCACGGTGCATGCTGCGATAACTAGCACAACTAGGCGTCGATTACATGATGGTTTGGCACAGACAGGAACATTGTTAACGCTGGAAAAAAAATGCATCATTGCATTTCAATACAAAACCGTAAAAAAAAAACGAATCGAAAATATCCCTGGCCAAAATTTCAACAGACCTGAAGTTAAAGCGCCATGAAGGGCAGTTTCTTAAAATAACAGTATTGCTTTGAAATGTTTTCCGCGTGGCAGTTCCAAAGTTGGATCACATGTCGGAGGCTTGAAGTGCTTGGGTGATATGAAAACTCCTTTTCGCACAATTTGCACAAAACCATGCTTATCAAGCTCTGAGTGTGTCATCGGTGTACCTTGAAACCGAAAAATATGTCTTTTTTTTAACTACTTCATTTGTTTGGCAATTATTCTACATTTATAATTGATATATTTATTATATATTATATATTATTGACAGCCAGATGTGCCGAAAATGCTTTGCGAATTTGGAATTTGGTGAAGAGCCAAACTTGTATTGGAGCTTGTCGCTTGCCGAGTGACTTGACATGTTTTCAACTTGTCACTTGTTGTAGATGGACAGCGTGCGGGCCGATGGGTCAGTGGCAGCAATCCAGCGCGGCATCCAGAAATGCGGGAGCAACTCGGCATGGTCAGGGTAGTGTTTTTCAAACACCTGTCTGAAGTAGTATGCCTCTTTGGTTCGGGGAGTGTTATGAGGGAAGATGTTTGGAGCATTGGTCATCTGGCCGTCAGTCACCTATCAAAAGACAAGAATCGTTCACAATTCGTTGGGCTTGTACAGTATGCACATTTATATGTATTTATGTTTCAGTCCTCAGTCGGAAAAGGGTGGCGTGCCCTCTCCCGGCCGGGGTTGAGATCCTGCCCCAAGTGGAGGAGTTCAAGTACCTTGGGGTCTTGTTCACGAGCGAGGGAAGAATGGAACGGGGGATCGACAGGCGGATCGGTGCGGCGTCCGCAGTGATGCGGACTTTGTATCGATCCGTTGTGGTGAAGGAGGAGGAGCTAAGCCGAAAGGCGAAGCTCTCGATTGATGGATGAACATAAAACTCTCAGATATATAGGCTACTGGAGGCAGATAGATAGATCGATATTTTCTTATTAAAGTACACAAGAAGAGCTCCCTTCATGTTGGAAAACAAGAGGGCCAGAGTTTTTTTGTCTTGTTGCAGTCTACATGTGTGAAATTGTTCATCAGTGACAGAGAGAGGGGGGGGAGACAGCGGAACACGATTGAAGTCTCCACTGACCAGTATGACGGCGTGGATGACGTCACTCGCGATGGCTGCAAGCTGAAGTTTGAATGTAAACACACAATTGCAGTTTTCGAAGCCCCGCCGCACACCACGCGACACGGCCGTAGTCGATTATGAACGGACCATCACAAAAAAGAAAAAAAAAAAAAGAAAAAGATAGTTGGCAACTCACACCCACAAATTGAGTGATGAAGGCTAACGGGGAGAGCGTGGATATTTTGAGAGGCTGCCGTGCCCCAATTCGTTGACTGTAATTCAGTCCTCTCTCTTCCTACACTTTACTTAATTTTGGCACCGGAGCTTGTCCCTCTTCATATCTCCTCCGGGATGCATTCTTCACCAAGGAGACGACGGCCGGTTTCATGTTGGGGCAAAGCTCCTCACAGTTTGTAGCACCGTAGACAAACGGCGATAGTCGAATAGCGGCGATCACAGTCAGAATCATCTTTATTTGCCAAGGATGTCCAAAAAACACACGAGGAATTGGTCTCCGGTAGTTGGAGCCGCTCTAGTACGACAACAATTCAATTGACAGGGAACAATTTTGAGAAAAAAAGACATTGGAGAAAAACAGTCACTGAGCAATAAAGGGTGGCTAGTTATCTGGGTAATGCCGGTACATTATTATTATTATTTATTTTTTTTGACAATTGTCCTCTCGCACTTAGAGCAGTTCTAATGACTAATATAGCAATAGTCCGGTGCAATGACCATCGTGCAAAGGGCGCCGAGACTTCAAGCGAAGTAGTGCGATAATCTGGGACAATGTTGATTGTGCAAATGTTGCAGATACTCCTCAGTCAGTGTGCAAATGGAGCAGATGCTACTCTGGCGTGAGTGGCCAGTATTGGTCAACAACTGATATGCAAATAGTGCAGCGTGGCGAGACTACTACAGTGAGTGCACGAGTAATATATAATTGGCCCGACAGAAATGTGACAACAAACTCAAGACAAAAAGAAAACAAATTGCCAGCATGTTGCAATGGAATTGTAGGTTAGGTGTTTAAGAAGTTGATTGCAACTGGGAAGAAGCTGTTGGAATGTCTGCTAGTTCTAGTTTGCGTTGATCGGTAGCGCCTACCTGAGGGAAGGAGCCGGAAGAGCTGGTGACCGGGATGTGGAGGGTCTGAGAGGATTTTGCACGCTCTTGTCTTGGTCTAGGGTCCAATAGGATTTTGCATGTTCTTCTCTTAGTTCTGGCAGCGTGCAAGTCCTCAAGGGTGGGTAGGGGGGTACCGACAATCCTTTCAGCAGTTTTGATTGTCCGTTGCAGTCGGACTTTGTCCTTTTCTGTAGCAGCACCAAACCAGACTGTGATGGAAGAACACAGGACTGATTCGATGACCGCTGTGTAGAAATGCCTCAGCAGCTCCTGTGGCAGGCCGTGCTTTCTCAGAAGCTGCAGGAAGTACATCCTCTGCTGGGCCTTTTTGAGGACGGAGTTGATGTTGGTCGCCCATTTCAGGTCCTGAGAGACTGTAATTCCCAGGAACTTGAAGGTCTCGACGGTTATAGAAGCATATCCCGCCGCCTTTTGTTTTCCCCGATGATTCCATGTCGCTGTCTGCCCTGTGAAGATGGAAGCCGGGAAGCATGACGCCGCCATCGGGTATAGCGTCACAAAGCCAAGTCTCCGTAAAGCACATGGCGGCGGAACGGCCGAAGTCTTTATCAGAAGATGAAGCTCGTCCATTTTGCTGTTTATATTCAAATTTAGGTGCCTATGCACCATACAGCAGTTCAGAGTACATAGTCCTTGGAGGGGGTGCTGGAGAGCGCTCCCGGTGTGGACTCCATCGTTCTGCTGGGGGACTTCAATGCTCATGTGAGCAATGACAGTGAGACCTGGAAGGGCGTGATTGGGGGGAACGGCCCCCACGATCAGAACCCGAGTGGTGTTCTGTTATTAAACTTCTGTGCTCATCACAGCTCGTCCATAAACACCATGTTCAAGCATAAGCGTGTCCACACGTGCACTTGGCACCAGGACACCCGATGTCGCAGTTCGATGATCAACTTTAAGGTCATGTCATCGGACTTGCGGCCACGTCCTGGACACTCGGGTGAAGAGAGGGGCACAGCTGTCAACCGATCACCACCTGGTGGTGAGTTGGCTCCGATGGTGGGGGAAGATGCCGGTCCAACGTGGCAGGCCCAATCGTATTGTGAGGGTCTGAATACACTGTCAGAAGGAGTTTCAACGCCTACCAACGACAGAACTTTGCTCATGTTCCAGGGGAGGTGGAGGACATCGAGTCCGAGTGGACTATGTTCCGTGCCTCCATTGCTGAGGCGGCCGACCGGAGCTGTGGCCGTAAGGTGGTCGGTCCCTGTCGAGGCGGCAATCCCCGAACCAGTTGGTGGACACCAACGGTGAGGGATGCCGTCAAGCTAAAGGAGTCCTATCAGGCCTTTTTGGCATGTGGGACTCTTGAGGCAGCTGATGGGTACTGGCTGGCCAAGTGGAATGCAGCTTTGGTGGTCGCTGAAGCAAAAACTCGGGCATGGGAGGAGTTCGGTGAGGCCATGGAGAAAGACTTCCGGACGGCTTCGAGGAAATTCTGGTCCACCATCCGGCGTCTCAGGAGGGGAAAGCAGTGCACAATCAACACTGTGTATAGTGGGGATGGGGCGCTGCTGACCTCGACTCGGGACGTTGTGAGTCGGTGGGGAGAATACTCCTCAATTCCACCGACACGCCTTCCCTCGAGGAAGCAAAGTCTGGGGTCTAATATCGCTGGGGTTAAAAAGCTTCTCGGGTGGATAAGAATCGCCCGTTGTTCCTAAAGGCTCTGGATGTTGTGGGGCTGTCCTGGTTGACATGCCTCTGCTATAACACGTGGACATCGGGGACAGTGCCTCTGGATTGTCAGACTGCGGTGGTGGTCCCTTTTTAAGAAGGGGGACCGGAGGGTGTGTTCGAACTACGGGGGGATCACACTCCTCAGCCTCCCTGGTAAGGTCTATTCAGGGGTGCTGGAGAGGCGGGTCCGTCGGTATGTAAAATCTCAGATTCAGGAGGAGCAGTGTGGTTTTCGCCCTGGCCGTGGAACAGTGGACCAGTTCTACACCCTCGGCAGGATCCTCAAGGGTGCATGGGAGTTCGCCCAACCAGTCTACATGTGTTTGGTACACTTGGAGAAGGCGTTCGACTGTGTCCCTCTGGGAGTCCTGTGAGGGGTGCTTCGGGAGTATGGGTTACCGAACCCCCTGATACGGGCTGTTCGGTCCCTGTACGACCGGAGTCAGACTTTGGTCCGCATATCCGACAGTAAGTCGGAGTCGTTTCCGGTGAGGTGCCTCAGGATGCCCCCAGAAGAACTGCATGAAATGGCAGGGGAGCGGGAAGTCTGGGCGTCCCTGCTAAGCTTCATGACTACAGATGTCAGGGCGACAGGCCTGTAGTCATTCAGACCCGAGATTGCAGGTTTCTTGGGGACTTGGGTGATGGTGGAGCGTTTGGAACAGTATTGTACTTTGCACAGTTCCAGAGATCTATTGAAGATCTGTGTGAAGACTGGAGTGGAGCTGAGGCAAGATGGGGACACAAGGTGTGGGCCCGCCGCTTTGTTGATCTTTTGTAGTTTAAAGATGCATCTGACATCCTGTTCATGAATGGTCAACGCAGAAGTCAGTGGTGTGATGGTGGTCGGTGGTACAGCTGGGTGGGTGTGGGGTGTGAAAGTGTCCCTTTCAAATCTGCAGTAGGTGTTCAAGTCGTCAGCTAGTCCTCTTTTTTCCTACGCTTGGGGGTATGGTCGCTCGTAGTTGGTGAGCGATTTTAATCCTTGCCAGACTGACAGAGTCGGTGGCAGTAAACAGTTTTTCAAGCCTTTCTGCATAATTTCTCCATCCATCCATCCATCCATCCATTTTCTGAGCCGCTTCTCCTCACTAGGGTCGCGGGCGTGCTGGAGCCTATCCCAGCTGTCATTGGGCAGGAGGCGGGGTACACCCTGAACTGGTTGCCAGCCAATCGCAGGGCACATAGAAACAAACAACCATTCGCACTCACAGTCATGCCTACGGGCAATTTAGAGTCTCCAATTAATGCATGTTTTTTGGGATGTGGGAGGAAACCGGAGTGCCCGGAGAAAACCCACGCAGGCACGGGGAGAACATGCAAGCTCCACACAGGCGGGGCCGGGGATTGAACCCGGGTCCTCAGAACTGTGAGGCTGACGCTCTAACCAGTCGGCCACCGTGCCGCCCCGGTTTCCTCCCACATCCCAAAAACATGCATGGTAGGTTAATTGACAACTCTTAATTGCCCATAGGTGTGAATGTGTGTGCGGATGGTTGTTTGTTTGTATGTGCCCTGCGATTGGCTGGCAACCAGTTCAGGGTGTACCCGGCCTCCTGCCCGATGATAGCTGGGATAGGCTCCAGCATGCCTGCGACCCTAGTGAGGAAAAGCGGGTCAGAAAATGGATGGATGGATGGATGGATTTCTAGTGCGATTGTACAGGGTTCTGTCCCCACTTCGATAGCCACACTTTAGCGTGGCGAAGTCGCTAATTAAGTTTGGCAGTGGCAACGGCTTGTTGTTTTTGAATGTGCGAAATTTCTTTGTTGGTACACACACATCTTCACAGAAACTGAAATAGGATGTGATACTGTCCGTATATTCATCCAGGCTGCCCGTTGAAGTTTCAAAGACACACCAGTCTGTGCAGTCTAAACAGTCTTGAAGTTCTATCTTTGCTTGATTTGTCCACTTATTTACCGTTTTCACCACAGGCTTAGCACATTTAAAGGTCAGATGACGAAGATGTTATGAGGTCAGTTAAAATTCCTATTTGCATTGTTTATGTTATGTAATACATGCACGTAACTTCCAGCAAGTTTTCAACCATAGTTTAGCTAAAAATGAGGTTTTTATGACACCTATTAAGTCATACCTGAAGCTCAAGACACCGGGGGTGTGGTTACTCTATCCACCACAAGGGCTACCAGAAGTGACGTTGCAATTGACAAACACAGCGCGCAACACTTTATACGCAATGGCGAGCAACGTGTTGGAATATGAGGAGGAGGATCTCGACGTACCGGAGCACCCAACTGAACTTGGCATCGTCAAACCGTTCATGTTTGCGCTGATCAGGAGGTCGAAACCTGACAGTGACGACCCAACCATTTAGTGGGGCTTAAGAACATTTTAGGGGGGCTGAAGAACCCTTAAAATAGGCCGAACGACGTCACTGCCCCTGTGTTCAACTGAAGTGTCTTTTTTACAGAAGCTATTATAAACTGTTAAAACAATAAATCAGAGAGGGGAAAAGAAACGTTTGCTGGTTTTAACATATATGTACTGTATATTTTCTATAGTGCACTATATAGTATATCGCCAGGTTAAAAAAAAAAAAATCTGTTTTTTCAGTATCATGCAGCCCGAAAAAGGAGTATTGTTTTTAAAAGCATATCAAGTGTCTTAAAATGTTGCACATACCACAGATCCAAGGTACTCCTCTAGGTAGACATACCAGGACTTCTTAACAGACATCACACCATCACTGAAGGCTTCTTTCCTCCTCCACAGGATCTCATCAGGGATCAAATTCTGACCTCTGAATGAGTCCCTCAAAAGGTACTTCTCCACTCCATGCTGCTGGCAAATACCAAATACTTCATATTAGAGAGTTACTCTTGACAGACGCCAGCAGCTATTGATTTAAAACAAGATATAATAAAGCTATATAAAAGAATGCACCCTGGGATTTCTCATCTCCTCAGGCAGGGATAGGTAGTATGCTGTCAGTCTGTGGTCCAGGAAAGGTACTCTGAGCTCCAAACTGAGAGATAAACCATGTAAATAGACAGCAGTAAAAGTGCATTTGTTGACAAGCTGAATGAGATTTTCAGTGGTTTTACTGATATATGGTACAATGTCAGAAAGTAAAGGGAAAGCTGGTGCACACTTGCAAAAAGTTACCCGTGTGCAGAAGTGGTGCGATCAGCTCGGAGATTATCAAACAGGTAGAGTTCTTTCAGCAGTCGAATACTCTCTTCTGCTCCTGCTTTGGCACTTGGAGCCTATAGAATGGGTAGAGCATAATAATAAAATAAACACAAGATTATATATTAACAATATCTTCACTTAAAAGTTACCATTGTGAATCTTTCATGCTTTCTGAGGAAATACTGTATCCTAATTCAGAGACGCCAACCTATAGAAATTCATGTCCAGAACAATTTTTCCAAATTTGTCTGAATTGAATTTTGTTTTATTTTTATTTTTGTCAAGAACATTACCGCGGGACACCTATTGTAGTATATTATGTTATAGGATTAAAAAATAAATGCATACTGTTCAATTGCACAATGTAATCATGACTCTGTAATCATTAAGAAATGATGGCTTCAGTATTTCCAATGTCAATGTATTTATTGCATTAACCTGATAATGGTGGATGCAGTTGCAGCCTGAATCAAAGTATATGATCAAAAACATCTGTGTCTATCCATTAATTATGTTTTCAACTGTATAGTAAAGAAAGCAAGTCTACTAAATCAGATTTGTCAGATCTCAAAAATCCAAATTAAAACGCAGCACTCTATTTTGCAAAAAAACAAATAACATTGCTGATGGATTGGATTGGATAGTTTATGCATGGGCATTCTCTTTCGTGCAATGTACTGTATTTTTTTTTTGTCCTGTAACGTATCAATCATTGTGGTATTTTTACAAAAGGACAATGTTATTAATACATCTAGGAAGCGTTTGAAAGCTATAGTCCGTAAATTCTGTCGCCATCTAGGCTGAAATTCAGTAGTACAAAAACAGATACCGACGCTTCTTTTCAAAAAGTTTATTTTTTTTTTGTCCTGTTCGCCCGTTAGGTCAAGCAGAATGGAGGATCTCTATCCCTTTTATGTCGGAACAGTTTTACTGTGACACAGTGGAGTTTTTAAGCTTCCGCTGTGGTTTCTTAGTATTACAATTTATGTTTATTGAGAACCAGAGTCGATCAGTCGAAAACAACAAAGTTTCTAGAGGGGAGAGAGAAACGAAGACAAAAAACAAAGCACTAATTGGAAACAGGATGAGAAAAGTAAATCATTACATATCTACAACAATGAAACATTAGACATGAGTGTTGCATGGGGGTGTAGTGCTACACCCTGTGAGTGAAGGACAGGACAAGATAGAACAGGACAAGGACAGGCGAAGAAGCATGCAGGACAAGGGTCGTCAACCCGTCTCTACAACTGAAGTGTGGTGGGATTGACTATGTACATTATAAAGGTCTATAGGGACGAGAGTGTGAGTGAGTGGATACCCAACGAATTTGCATATTCATGAGTTATTTGTTGCAATAAGTGAGTGGCCCCACACCCACGGGTGTGTGCCTGCTGACACATGCAAGTGAATTGACACCGTTTCGCATCCACAAAGACTGACAAAAGTGTCCTGTAATTGCTTTGCCTGCCCACCTGAGATCAATGCCACCCACCCCCACGCCCCCCGTCCATCCGGACTGTTATGGACGCAAAGTTCAAAAGCCAGCATCTGTGATGGTATGGGGCTGTGTTAGTGCCAATGGCATGGGTAACTTACACATCTGTGAAGGCACCATTAATGCTGAAAGGCACATACAGGTTTTGGAGAAACATATGATGCCATCCAAGCACCGTCTTTCATGGACGCCCCTGTTTATTTCAACAAGGTTATCTTAAATTACAAATATTTATGAACAATATACTTTGAACCATGAATGCCCCTGTTCTCAAGTGACGTGGGCAGTGACATACTAATTCATTTCCAGTTCAGACACTGTCCTGTGTGGCCGTGCCATTATTAGGATTCCCACATAGTTTCCAGGCAGGACACGCCCCGCTGCAACATGATTGGCTCCTGAGCCACAGGAAGGGCAGGATACGCAAATGTAACGAGATGACCATCCCAATCACCTTTGTACGAAATATATAATATATATAATATAGTATAGGCGGCAGGTGGACGACTGGTTAGAGCGTCATCCTCACAGTTCTGAGGACCCGGGTTCAATCCCCGGCCCCGCCTGTGTGGAGTTTGGATGTTCTCCCCGTGCCTGCGTGGCTTTTCTCCGGGCACTCCGCTTTCCTCCCACGTCCCAAAAACATGCATTAATTGGAGACTCTAAATTGCCCGTAGGTGTGAATGTGAGTGCAAATGGTTGTTTGTTTCTATCTGCCCTGCGATTGGCTGGCAACCAGTTCAGGGTGTACCCCGCCTCCTGCCCGATGATAGCTGGGATAGGCTCCAGCGCTCCCGTGACCCTTGTGAGGATAAGCGGCTCAGATAATTGATGGATGGATGATATAGTATATCTCCAGAAACTTATTAATTTGCCAGTTATTTTGTTGTTCAAAGTTGGTTATTCTCTGCGAAAACGCGGTTCCAGCCAGACCTATGTGAGAGGTGGACTGTATCACCAAATCACTTATTGTATTTCGGTGTTTGGCAACTCCATGTCATGATAGCTGAGGTTGGGTGATTTTTCATTTTTTCCCCTTACAATATGGTGTTTATTTCATCAAATTAATTTAAGAATTTGTACTAGCTAGCGACTGAAGCACCATGGTGGCCCGACACAGCGCCGTACTGGCCGGTAATGTCGGATGCTGGATTAGTTTTTTTGTTTTTTGTTTTTTTTTATTATCCGGAACAAACAGTGTTACGGCATCATTCGCGCCAAACTGGCAACACAGTCTGCATTGTTGCGCACTTGCTAGTGTGAAGTAGCCACCTGCATGAACAAGGATGGAAGGAGTTCCAAAGATAATAAAATTTGGATTCAAGGATTATTTTGTTGATGAAGTCTTTTTTTTTTTTTTTTTTTTAAAGCTGTCCTGTTCACCTGCATGTCTTTGCAGAATGGGGGATCCGTATGCCTTTAGTGCTCGAACAGTTTTGCTGTGCAACAGGGGATTTTAAAAATACTCTCTCTGCTTGGGGGCAGACACCCGGTGAGGCCATGCAATAACTAACCAAGCGAAAAAGATGAGAGAGGACAGAAAAGGGGAGGACAGGACAGGATGTGATAAATGAGCAAGGCAGTGCGACTGACGAGCGGTGCGGTTAGATTCTTTTTATCGTCTAATATAACCTGTGTTGTTATTGGTGGTCCCAGCAAAAGCAGTGAAAGCCTATAGCGGGTCTATTGAATGTATTAGTGAATGAACACCATATCACATGCATGTTAGTCAACTGGTCAACATTGTCCCAGATTATCGCACTACTCGTCACTTTAAACTGCATACATTCCTTGAAGTCTCGGCGCCCTTTCCACAATGGTCATTGCACCGGACTATTGCTATAGTAGTCAGTCAAACTGCCCTAAGTGCTCAAGGACTCTGCATCTTTTTGCACAATTGTCAAAAAACAAATACATTTGTACCGGGATTACCAGATAACTAGCAACCCTTTACTGCTCAGTGACTGTTTTTGTCAATGTCTTTATATCTCCAAAGTGTTCTCTGTCAATTGACTGTCTGTTGTCGTACTAGAGCGGCTCCAACTACCGGAGACCAATTCCTTGTGTGTTTTATTGACATACTTGGCAAATAAAGAGGATTCTGATTCTGAGTTGCTGAGCCAGCACATTGAGGAAGGGTGGGATCGGCCCTAGGACTCTGAGATCGACAGACTGAGGTCAAATAGTGAAGCACAGAGTCCAAAGCAAACATGGTAAAGGAGCATTTACTATTATGCTGCACACAAATGGAATAAATTGCCAACAGAAGTGACGTCAGCACCATGTGTGAATGTTTTTAAGTTCAGTTTAAAAATTCTTCTTTTTTTTCCCCCTCATGCTTTTTAGAGTATTCAGACCCCCTTAAATTTTTCAGTTATATTGCAGCCATTTGCTAAAATCTTTGAAGTTATTTTTATTTTCCTCAATGTACACACAGCACCCCATATTGACAGAAAAAAACGGGATTGTTGAATTTTTTTCAGACTTATTAAAAAAGAAAAACTGAAATATCACAGAGCCCTAAGTATTTAGAGCCTTTCCTGTAATACTCATATTTAACTCGTGTGCTGTCCATTTCTTCTGATTATCCTTGAGATGGATCTACACCTTCATTGGAGTCCAGCTGTGTTTGATTATACTGATTGGACTTGATTAGGAAAGCCACACACCTGTCTATATAAGACCTCACAGCCCACAGTGCATGTCAGAGCAAATAGGAATCATGCCTGAAGAGCTCAGAGACAGAATTGTGGCAAGGCCCAGATATGGCGAAGGTTAAAAAAAATATATGCTGGACTTAAGGTTCCAAAGAGCACACTGGCCCCCATAATCCTTAAATGGAAGACGTTTGGGACGACCAGAACCCTTCCTAGAGCTGGCCGTCCGGCCAAACTGAGCAATCGGGGGAGAAGAGCCTTGGTGAGAGAGGTAAAGAAGAACCCAAAGATCACTGTGGCTGAGCTCCAGAGATGCAGTCGGGAGATGGGAGATGGGAGAAAGTTCTAGAAAGTCAACCCTCACTGCAGCCCTCCAAGTCGGGGCTTTATGGCAGAGTGGCCCGACGGAAGCCTCTCCTCAGTGCAAGAGACATGAAAACCCGCATGGAGTTTGATTTAAAAAAAAAAAAACCACCTGAAGGACTCCAAGATGGTGAGAAATAAGATACTCTGGTCTGATGAGACCAAGAAAGAACTTTTGGGCCTTAATCCTAAGCGGTATGTGTGGAGAACATCAGGCACTGCTCATCACCTGTCCAATACAGTCCCAACAGTGAAGCATGGTAGTGGCAGCATCATGCTGCGGGGGTGTTTTTCAGCTGCAGGGACAGGACGACTGGTTGCAATCGAGGGAAAGATGAATGCGGCCAAGTACAGGGATATCCTCGATGAAAACTACAAACTTAGTGAGGATAAAATGTGAATCTATCAATCCCCTGTCTCCAATTATCTCTGCGAGATGAGCTCTTTTCAATATCAGGTAACTGGGTAATAAATCAATGTTGATTAATGACATCATTACAACTTATGAACTGGACTTTTTGTTACTAAATGAAACGTGGTTAACAGAAAGTAGCTGTAATACCATTTGAAAGGAGGCAACACCAGCACCTCTCCCTGAGCCGTCACCTTATCGTGGTGGAGTGGTTTGTGTGTCCCAATGATCCTAGGAGCCAAGTTGTCTGGGGCTTCACTCCCCTGGTAGGCTCAAGCAGGTCCTAGGTGAGGGACCAGACAAAGCGCTAGCTCTAGTGCACTGGCTCTAGGGACGTGGAATGTCACCTCTCTGGTAGGGAAGGAGCCCGAGTTGGTGTGTGAGGTTGAGAAGTTCAGACTAGATATAGTCGGGCTCGCCTCCACACACGGCTTGGGCTCTGGTACCAGTCCTCTTGAGAGGGGTTGGACTCTTTTCCACTCTGGAGTTGCCCATGGTGAGAGGCGCCGAGCAGGTGTGGGTATACTTATTGCCCCCCGGCTCAGCGCCTGTACATTGGGGTTCACCCCGGTGGACGAGAGGGTAGCTTCCCTCCGCCTTCGGGTGGGGGGACGAGTCCTGACTGTTATTTGTGCCTAACACCAAACAGCAGTTCATAGTACCCACCCTTCTTGGAGGGTGTTCCAGCTGCCTTGTGTCAACCGTCGAGACCTTCAAGTTCCTGGGAATTACAGTCTCTCAGTACCTGAAGTGGGCAACCAACATCAACTCCGTCCTCAAAAAGGACCAGCAGAGGATGTACTTCCTGCGGCTTCTGAGAAAGCACGGCCTGCATTTCGGATCATATTGTTCTAAATGAACCTATATCGTCCTTGAATCAAATCGCCAACCACGAATTGTGATACGAATCAAATCGTTGTTAAAATGAATCTTTGCACCCCTAATTTCAAATATGAATGTATTTTTAAAAAACAGGACTTGCCTTGTGGAAGTAAATGTACCCTTGTGTGAGTTCATCTGAGCCTTCTCCAGAGAAGATCACCACACTGTCAGTCTTCTCACGGATATAGTTAGAAACCAAGTACATTCCTAGAATGAAGAAAATGGTAGGGTTGGGTGGGGGTTTGGAAGAAGTAGTCACAATCTTAGTTACTTAAAAAATGTGAGAGTTGCTTTATTTGTGTTGATCGATTCATAACGTACTCACCACATGCACGTGTGAAATACTGGTTCAGTAACAAGATTATTTTTTAAGTCCATCAGCTGCATTAAAACCAGTTTGCGCGGAAGAATGAGAATACTATATCAAATAAAGTATGTGAACCCTTTGGAATTACTCTACCTTGATTTTTGCATAAATTGGTCGTATACTGTGATTTGATCTTCATATAAATCACAATAAAAGATTAAAATGATGTTTAAATGAATACCTCACAAACAATTTTGTTTTTTCCTGTTTTTATTGGAAACATCTTGTAAATATGGTGGTGTGAATAAGTGTTTGAGCCCTTCCTGATTTTTTATTTTTTGGCATGTTTGTCACACTTAAATGTTTCCCATAATCAAACAAATTTAAATATTAGTCAAAGACAACACAAGTAAAAGAGAAAAAAATCAGCTTTTAAATTAAGGTTTTTTATTATTAAGGAAGAAAAAAATCCAACCCTACATGGCCCTGTGTGAAATTTGATTGCTTCATAAACCTAATAACTGGTTGGGCCACCCTTAACAGCAACAAATGCAATTATGCGCTTGCGGTAACTGTCTCTTACAGCCCTGTGGAGGAATTTTGGCCTACTCATCTTTGCAGAATTGTTGTAATTCAGCCACATTGGTGGGTTTTCGAGCATAAACAGTCTTTTAAGGTCATGCCACAGCATCTCAATAGGATAATTCAGGACTTTGACCAAGCCACTCCAAAGTCTTCATTTGTTTTTCCTTCAGCCATTCAGAGGTGGCATTGCTGGTGTGTTTTGGATCATTGTTCTGCTGCAGAAGCCAAGTTTGTTTCAGCTTGAGGTTACGAACAGATGGCCGGAAATTCTCCTTCAGATTTTTTTGGTAGACAGCACAATGAATTGTTCTATTTATCACAGAAAGTCTTCCAGGTCCTGAAGCAGCAAAACAGCCCCAGACCATCACACTACCACCACCATATTTTACTTTTGGTATGATGACTTTTTCTGATATGGGGTGTTATATTTACGCAAGATGTAATGGGACACACACCTTGCAAAAAGTTAAACTTTTGTCTCGTCAGACCACAGAGTATTTTCCCAAAAGTCTCAAGTCATCAAGATCCATCCAGCCATCCATCCATTTTCTACCGCTTATCCGAGGTCGGCTCGCGGGGGCAGTAGCTTTAGCAGGGATGCCCAGACTTCCCTCTCCCCAGCCACTTCATCCAGCTCTTCCGGGGGGATCCTGAGGCGTTCCCAGGCAAGCCGAAGGATGTAGTCTCTCCAGCGTGTCCTGGGTCGTCCCCGGGGTCTGTGGAGGAGCAGCGGCTCTACTCTGAGATCCTCCCGGATGACCAAGCTTCTCATCCTATCTCTAAGGGAAAGCCCGGACACCCTGCGGAGGAAACTCATTTCGCTTCATTTTCATCTTTGTTCTTTCGGTCACGACCCACAACTCGTGACCATAGGTGAGTGTAGGAACGTAGATCGACTGATAAATCGAGAGCTTCGCCTTTCGGCTTAGCTCCTTCTTTACCACAACGGATCGATACAAAGTCCGCATCACTGCAGACGCTGCACCGATCCGCCTGTCGATCTCCCGTTCCATTCTTCCCTCACTCGTGAACAAGACCCCAAGATACTTGAACTCCTCCACATCCCCGACCCCGACAGGGCACGCCACCCTTTTCCGGCTGAGCACCATGGTCTCAGATTTGGAGGTGCTGATTCCCAGCCGCTTCACACTCAGCTGCGAACTGCTCCAGTGAGAGTTGGAGGTCACGGCTTGATGAAGCCAACAGAACCACATCATCTGCAAAAAGCAGAGATGCAATACTGAGGCCACCAAACCAGACCCCCTCTATGCCTCGGCTGCGCCTAGAAATTCTGTCCATAAAAGTTATGAACAAAATCGGTGACAAAGGGCAGCCTTGGCAGAATCCAACCCTCACGGGAAACGAGTCCGACTTACTGCCGGATATGCGGACCAAACTCTGACTCCGGTCGTACAGGGACCAAATAGCCCGTATCAGGGGGTTCAGTACCCATACTCCCGAAGCACCCCCCACAGGACACCCCGAGGGACACGGTCGAACGCCTTCTCCAAGTCCACAAAACACATGTAGACTTGTTGGGCGAACTCCCATGCACCCTCAAGGACCCTGCTAAGAGTGTAGAGCTGGTCCACTGTTCCATGGCCAGGACGAAAACCACACTGCTCCTCCTGAATCTGAGATTCGACTTCCCGACGGACCCTCCTCTCCAGCACCCCTGAATAGACCTCACCAGGGAGGCTGAGGAGTGTGATCCCCCTGTAGTTAGAACACACCCTCCGGCCCCCCTTCTTAAAAAGGGGGACCACCACCCCAGTCTGCCAATCCAGAGGCACTGTCCCCGATGTCCACGCGATGTTGCAGAGGCGTGTCAACCAGGACAGCCCTACAACATTCAGAGTCTTGAGGAACTCTGGGCGAATCTCATCCACCTACGGGGCCCTGCCACCGAGAAGCTTTTTAACCACCTCGGTGACCTCAACTCCAGAGATAGGAGAGCCCGCCTCAGAGAACCCAGACTCTGCTCCCTCATGGGAAGGCGTGTCGGTGGAATTGAGGAGGTGTTCGAAGTATTCTCCCCACCGGCTCACAACGTCCCAAGTCGAGGTCAGCAGTGCCCCATCCCCACTATACACAGTGTTGATGGTGCACTGCTTCCCCCTCCTGAGACGCCGGATGGTTGACCAGAATTTCCTCGAAGCCGTCCAGAAGTCTTTCTCCATGGCCTCACCGAACTCCTCCCATGCCCGAGTTTTTGCTTCAGCGACCACCAAAGCTGCATTCCGCTTGGCCAGCCAGTACCCATCAGCTGCCTCAGGAGTCCCACAGGCCAAAAAGGCCTGATGGGACTCCTTCTTCAGCTTGACGGCATCCTTCACCGTTGGTTTCCACCAACGGTTTCGGGAATTGCCGCCACGACAGGCACCAACCACCTTACGGCCACAGCTCCGGTCGGCCGCCTCAGCAATGGAGGCGCGGAACATGGTCCACTCGGACTCGATGTCCCCTGCCTCCCCCGGAACATGAGCAAAGTTCTGTCGGAGGTGGGAGTTGAAACTCCTTCTGACAGGGGATTCCGCCAGACGTTCTCAGCAGACCCTCTCAATACGTTTGGGCCTGCCACGTCGGACCGGCATCTTCCCCTACCATCGGAGCCAACTCACCACAAGGTGGTGATCCGTTGACAGCTCCGCCTCTCTCTTCACCCGAGTGTCCAAGACATGCGGCCGCAAGTCCGATGACACGACCATAAAGTCTATCATCGAACTGCGACCTAAGGTGTCCTGGTGCCAAGTGCACGTGTGGACACCCTTATGCTTGAACTTGGTGTTCGTTATGGACCATTTTAAACAAATGTTAAAGCATCGATGACCTCTCGGAGCAATCAAGGATTGGCCACTGACATAAGTTTGGGTCAAATCAACATTACAACATGAAAGAAATAATGGGTGCTAACATACTGTAATTAAATTACTTTAACAAATACTGTTAATGACATGCTTACTCTAACTTTCTCACAGTCCCGGTTTTATGGACGGGTGTTGTCCAGAGTTTGTGTCTGTTTGACACTTTTCTTTTTTTTTTTTTTCCTTTCCCCCCACGCTGCGTTGCTTGAACGCGGCATGCTCGTCCTTGTGTACATTCTTCAGGTGCCCGATCAAATTTGTTGTGTTGAAGCATTTAGATGACGTTCCCCACGACGTACTTCAGTTGTGCACAGACTGCAAAACAACTTAACGTGTTTTTTGTCTGAGACACCACAAAATAGTCCCACACCAACGATGTGTTTTTTCACCGACAAGATTGAAAAAACTTTATTGGCCGTCAGATAGTTACAGTACTGCGCCACAAGACACGTGACAAGGCTAGAAATAAACTAGCTTTTGGATTCATACGCGACGAAGACGCGGAATTAAATGTCTTGTGCAGAGCCGATCGATGACGTCAATTGATCAGATCGGCGAATGATGACATGAAAGCCAATCAGCATAAAATGCTAATTATCGGCCGATACCGATCACACCGATCAGAGTGGTGTAAAGTCTAGTTATGGGAAAGCAAAGTGGAGACTGGACTCAGGACAGATGTTTTGCAAGCGGCAGTATGGTTTCATGCAGAGAAAGAATAACACAGATGCATTATTTGCCTTGAGGATGTTGATGGAAAAGTACATAGTAGGTCTGAAGGAGCTACATTGTGTCTTTGTAGATCTAGAGAAAGACGATCACAGAGTACCCAGCAAGGAGCTGTGGTAGTGTAGCGGAAGTCTGGACTGGCAGAAAAGTATGTTAGAATAATACAGGACATGTACGAGGGCAGCAGAACAGCGGTGAGGTGTGCTGTAGGTATGACAGAGGAATTTAAGGTGGCGGTGGGACTGCATCAGGGATCAGCCCTGAGCCCCTTCCTGTTTGCAGTGGTGATGGATAGGCTGACAGATGAGGCTAGACTGCAATCCCCATGGACCATGATGTTCGCAGATGACATTGAGATCTGTAGTGAAGGGACCAGGTGGAGGAACAGTTACAAAGGTGTAGGCATGCACTGGAAAGGAGAGGGGTGGAGGGGGGAAGAATGGAGGACTTTAAATACTTGGTGTCAACAGTCCAGAGCAATGGTGAGTTTGGTAAGGAAATAAAGAAGCGGGTCCAAGCAGTTTGGAACGGGTGGAGGAAGATGTCAGGTATGTTATTTGACAGAAGAGTCTCTGCTAGGATTAAGGGCAAAGTTTAGAAAACGGTGGTGAGGCCAGCCATGATGTACGGATTAGAGACCGTGGCACTGAAGAGACAACAGGATGCAGAGCTGGAGGTGGTGGACATGAAGATTGAGGTTCGCTTTATGAGTGAACAGGTTGGATAGGATTAGAAATGAGCTCATCAGTGGAACAGCCAAAGTTAGATGTTTTGGAGACAAAGTTAGAGAGAGAAGACTTTGATAGTTTGGAGATATCCAGAGGAGAGATATTGAGTATATAGGTAGAAGCATGATGAGGATGGAGCTACCAGGCAAGAGACCTAGAGGAAGACCAAAGCGAATGTTGATGAATGTAGTGAGGGAAGACATGAGGGCAGTTGGTGTTAGAGAGGAGAGTGCGGGAGATGGGCTTACATGGAAAAGGATGACACGCTGTGGCGACCCCAAAAGGGACAAGCCCAAAGGAAAAGAAGAAGATTTCAGAAAAAGAAGATCCTACCAACAGTCAAACATGGTGGTGGTAGTATCATGTCTTGGGCTGCCCTATTCCATCATGACCTGGACAACTTGCTGTGATTTATGGAACCATTAATTCTGCTCCTTCACAGAAAATCCTGAAGGAGAATGTTCAGCCATCAGTTCATGACCTCAAGCTGAAGCGCACTTGGGTTCTGCAGCAGGATGATCCGAAACAACCAAGCAAGTCAACTTCTGAATGGCTTAAAAAAATAAATGAAGGTTTTGGAGTGGCCTAGTCAAAGTCCAGACTTGAATCCCACTGAAATGCAGTGGTCTGACCTTAAAAAGGCCATTCATCCTCGAAAACCCTCCATTTTTGCTGAATTAAAAAACTATTCTGCAAGGAATAGTGGGCCAAAATATCTCAAGAGAGATGTGAAAGACTCATCGGCAGTTATAGAAAACACTTTCAGTTGTTGCTCCTGAGGATGGCCCAACACTTATTAGGTTTAGGGGCAATTACCTTTTCACAAAGGCCCAGGTAACTTTTTTCCTTAATAAATGAAATCACCATTCTAAAACAGCATTTGAAGTTCACTTGGGTTATATTTGTCTGATATTTACATTTGTTTGATGAGCTTAAACAAAGTGGTGAAACTATGCAAAAATATAAGAATTTGAGAAGGGGGGCAATACTTTTTCACAGCACTACATGTTGATTGGGGGGAGGTGAATAATGCTGTAATCAGAAGACCAGCCAGAAATTGCCCTGTCGTGTGAAAATCCTAACGACAAATGTAAGGGAGCACCCTCAAAGTACACAGCTGAAACGTGTTCATAATCTGAAAGCTATTGAGACCCCAGTACACAAGAAAATAGTTGGTAACAAACTGCATACTTACAAACAACAACAAAATACAAACTTCAGGCAATCTTGCCTGCCTGAGGTTTGCCTGTCAACATCGAAATGACTAAGAGAAGGTTCGGGAGAAAGTGCTGTTGTCAGCTCAAATTAAAGTTGAGCAATTTGGCATCAACTGGGCCCGCCTTGTTTGGAGGATGAAAAAAATATTGTATGCTCAAAGAAACCTTCTACAACAGTTAAGTACTGCGAAGGAAACATTGTGTTTTGAGCCTGCTTTTGGGCAAAGGGTACAAGACGACTTCACCCCAATGAGTTGGCCGATGAAATGATGAATATCGTGACATAAATCGTTACCGTGAAGGGATTCGATTTATACTATGATATGAATTTTAGGCCATAATGCCCAGCCC